>NC_042977.1:18156734-18184234 GCF_901001165.1 Salmo trutta
TCAACCGTTGCATTTCTGTTCAAAATTTTGTATCAAGACTGCCCAAATGTGCCTAATTGGTTTACTAATAACTTTAAGTTCATAACTGTGCACTCTCCTCAAACAATAGCATGGTATTCTTTCACTGTAATAGCTACTGTAAATTGTGTGCAGACAGTGCAGTTAGATTAACAAGAATTTAAGCTTTCTGCCAATATCAGATATGTCTATGTCCTGGGGAATTTTCTTGTTTCTTACAACCTCATGCTAATCGCATTAGCCTACGTTATCTGTTCTCTCTAACTTTCATTTCTGTCTTCCATTGTCTACTTGATCGTTTCTCCCACGTATTTTCTCTCACTTTTTACCTTTCTGCTTCTCTGTTCCACTCGCTCTCTTTCTATCCCCCCCTCTTGCTCTCTCTCTCATGGGCGTGGCCTGCTGTAAGCCAGTGCCCTTTCTCCCCTCTCCTCCTGTTTCTCTCTCTCCCCAGCTCCCTCTGTTAGTCTTTGATCTCCAGTCCTTCTCTCAGCACCTCTGCTTCACCACTGTACAAAAAAAAGGTTTCTCTCCAATTTAGAAGCTGCAGGTGGGAACAGAGCTGTGCTTTATGGCTGGCCTTGTTATATGAGCACTGCTATATTATTCACACAGCAGGAGTGTTAAACTCAGGTGGAGCTATTGTATGCCAGCGCATTTTGTACCCTCATGATTTCTGGGCTGTTGGAGAAAAATGCATGTAACACTCTGTAGTTATGATGGCAAAACTGGAAAAAGAGATGTTTAACGCAAAAGGTCACACTAAGCCAATTTGCCTTTCTTACAACTTACCTCCTCTTGCATGACTGTAAAGTTCAAACACTTAGGGGAAGTGTTACAAGGAGATACATTGTGAACCTACACACTGAAGAAGGCTGTAAAGCTGAAACGTCTGTGTACTCTATCCCCGATGCAGTGAAAAAGGGAAAAAAATGAAGTAAGCTTCATGCAAAAAATTTTTTTAGTGCGGACCCATTACACCTTTTGTTTGTTTCATGGGTTTTACGCAGCAGCCAAGCTTCTGGGAGAACACCACTGCCCCCTTTTGATTAGATACAATGTGATCCAACACAAAATTCTCCTCAACTCCTGTGTTAGTCATTTGTATAGTAGCTTGACAAAGTGAATGAATGCGTTTTTTAAATGAATTTAAGTTAATTGAAGGAATTGAATGAATGAATGTTCGTAAATACCCAGAATACTCTGTGTTGTTGTAGATGATGGTGTTGATGGTCACTGTGTCTCCAGGACCTGTAATTGGTCTGAGCGTGTGCTGACATGCAGGTGTGTCTGTTTCTCAGTTGACACACTGCTCTTTGTACAGTTTCATCAACAAATGTTAAGCTTTCCTCACTTCAAATGAACATGGAAATTATCCCAGTGCATTAATGGTCCAATGCAGCCGTTTTTATGTCAATATTAAGTAATTTCCGGGTAACAATTAAGCACCTTACTGTGATTGTTTTCAATTGAAATGGTTAAAATAAACAAAAATAGTGTCACGTCCTGACCAGTATAAGGGGTTATTTGTTATTGTAGTTTGGTCAGGACGTGGCAGGGGTGTGTTTGTTTAGAGTGTTTCGGGGTTTGTTGGGCTATGTTATTATTTAAGAGGGGTGTTTGTTTAGAGTGTTTTGGGGTTTGTTGGGTTATGTTATTGTTCGTCTATTTCTATGTTAGTTCTAGTATGTATATTTCTATGTGGTGTTTGTTGGGTTGACCTTCAATTAGAAGCAGCTGCTCCTTAGTTGCTTCTAATTGAAGGTCCTATTTAAGAGGGGTGTTTTTCTATGGGATTTTGTGGGTAGTTGTTTCTTGTTTAGCTGTGTGCCTGAATAGACTGTTATCGTCGTTATTTTTGTATACTTTTGTTTTTCCTTCTTTCTGCCGAATAAAAGAAGATGAGTATACACATTCCCGCTGCATTTTGGTCTAATCCCTATGACACCCGTGACAAATAGCTTCTTAGCAAAGAGCAATTTCTAAAGCAAGAATTTTGTTAGGACTATCTGGGCGTGGTCTGAGTGGGGAGGGGAAAACTGAAAACCAGCTGTTATTGGAAGAGAGGTTTGGAACTCTTTCTTTTTGGTCTATTAACTAATTTACCACCTGGTGATGTCACCAGGCAGACCAAAACTCCATCCCACCAAAACAGGCTGAAATTTCAGGCAGTCTTTTCAAACAGCTTTTACACTGAAAGAGCATTGTTATAATTTTCACAATTCCACAGTATTATTCCAACCTCATAGTGTGGAACTATAAAGCACAGGAAAATCGTGTTCTTGACTGCACTGGGCCTTTTAAGTCATTTCATGTAGCCGATAGTGGCATTGATTGATGAACATTGTATAGAAAGTCTGGCTAGTTATCAACAAAGCATCAGTGAAGTCAGAGTTATGCAATCCAGTCTGGACATGTAGAAAGAGGCTGCTGTTTGAAGACATGTTCATTACTGTACTGTAGACACAAAGAACACACACACACACACACACACACACACGCACACACACACTTGCATACTTGTGCCTGTGGGCATATTTTTGTGTTCATTGAAATCAAGTGCAACAATATAACCTAAGTAACCTATACAAAAGAGATCGACCACAGCAGTCTCTCACTGGTCATGAGACTGTATGAACTTCCTGGTTGACTTTCGAATCACCATCCCATCCTGCTCTCCCATAAACTCCCAAAGATAAAATCCCCCTAAAGATCAAATGTTGCATGATCTGACATGCTCTTTCTGGCATGGCTTGTCGTGTCTGACAGATAAGAAGTTAATTAAACGTGCTATTCCGTCCATTCAGTGTCATTCTCTGATGCCAGTGTGGCATGATCTCAGGAAGCGACTGGCGAGCCACGGTTGGAGAGCTTGACACACAAAGGAGGGCTTTGTGGCTGGCTGTGGTGCAGGGGAAAGAGTGCAATGATGTCAGAGGAATACACGCCCGTTGTGTGTAGCTACACGCCCACTCAAAACACACTCAGACACATGTTCACTCTGCACCTCAGAGTGGTTGGGATGAAGATGATGATAATGAGGATGATGATGGTGATTTCATTATGACAAGGGATTAACAAGATAAAGTTTAGAATAATAATGATGATGATGATATCAGTTTGACATGGATTAGGAAGAGTACCTTTTCCACCCTGCACTGTGAATGTTTACACGGTGTGTTCAATAAAGACATGAAAACGTATAATTGTTTGTGTGTTATTCATTTAAGCAGACTGTTTTTGTCTATTGTTGTGACCTACAGTGAGGGAAAAAAGTATTTGATCCCCTGCTGATTTTGTATGTTTGCCCACTGACAAAGAAATGATCAGTCTATAATTTTTATGGTGGGTTTATTTGAACAGTGAGAGACAGAATAACAACAAAAAAATCCAGAAAAACGCATGTCAAAAATGTTATAAAATGATTTGCATTTTAATGAGGGAAATAAGTATTTGACCCCTCTGCAAAACATGACTTAGTACTTAGTGGCAAAACCCTTGTTGGCAATCACAGAGGTCAGACATTTCTTGTAGTTGGCCACCAGGTTTGCACACATCTCTGGAGGGATTTTGTCCCACTCCTCTTTGCAGATCTTCTCCAAGTCATTAAGGTTTCGAGGCTGACGTTTGGCAACTCGAACCTTCAGCTCCCTCGGTACATGGCCCCATCTATCGTCCCTTTGATGCAGTGAAGTTGTCCTGTCCCCTTGGCAGAAAAACACCCCCAAAGCATAATGTTTCCACCCCCATGTTTGACAGTGGGGATGGTGTTCTTGGGGTCATAGGCAGCATTCCTCCTCCTCCAAACACGGCGAGTTGAATTGATGCCAAAGAGCTCCATTTTGGTCTCATCTGACCACAACACTTTCACCCAGTTGTCCTCTGAATCATTCAGATGTTTATTGGCAAACTTCAGAGGAGCATGTATATGTGCTTTCTTGAGCAGGGGGACCTTGCGGGCACTGCAGGATTTCAGTCCTTCACGGCGTAGTGTGTTACCAATTGTTTTCTTGGTGACTATGGTCCCAGCTGCCTTGAGATCATTGACAAGATCCTCCCGTGTAGTTCTGGGCTGATTCCTCACCGTTCTCATGATCATTGCAACTTCACGAGGTGAGATCTTGCATGGAGCCCCAGGCCGAGGGAGATTGACAGTTCTTTTGTGTTCCTTCCATTTGCGAATAATCGCACCAACTGTTGTCACCTTCTCACCAAGCTGCTTGGCGATGGTCTTGTAGCCCATTCCAGCCTTGTGTAGGTCTACAATCTTGTCCCTGACATCCTTGGAGAGCTCTTTGGTCTTGGCCATGGTGGAGAGTTTGGAATCTGATTGATTGATTGCTTCTGTGGACAGGTGTCTTTTATACAGGTAACAAGGTGAGATTAGGAGCACTCCCTTTATAACCTACCATTAAAATTATAGACTGATCATTTCTTTGTCAGTGGGCAAATGTACAAAATCAGCAGGGGATCAAATACTTTTTTCCCTCACTGTAGATGAAGTTCAGATCAAAATTTATGACCAATTTATGTTGAAATCCAGGTATTTCCAAAGGTTTCACATACAGTGGCAAGAAAAAGTATGTTTGGAACATCGAATCACAATAAAATCTTAGTATCGAATCACAACACATATAGAATCGTGAGTATCGCAATACATATCGTATCGACACCTAAGTATCGTGAAGTAGAGGCTCCTCAGAGGAGGAAGGGGAGGACCATCCTCCTCAGTGAATTTCATAAAAACAAAAAGTGAAACATTAAAAAAGTTATCCTTTTCAGATAAAACTATGCTATATTCACGTCACCAAAGCATTTATTAAAACACACTATTTTGCAATGAAGGTCTACAGTAGCCTCAACAGCGCTCTGTAGGGTAGCACCATGTTGCTAACTTCTGTCCTCCTCTGGATACATTGACTTCAATACAAAACCTAGGAGGCTCATGGTTCTCACCCTCTTCCATAGACTTACACAGTATTATGACAACTTCTAGAGGACATCCTCCAACCTATCAGAAATCTTGCAGCGTGAACTGACATGTTGTTCACCAGAGAATGAATCTAGTACTGAAAGCATAAGCTACAGCTAGCTAGCACTGCAGTGCATAAAATGTGGTGAGTAGTTGACTCAAAGAAAGAGAAAGACAATAGCTTAACATTTCTGAACAAATTAATATCTTCAAAAAGGAGGAGATAGAGAGAGAGCTAGCTAGAGTTTGTTGTATTTTTTAGCTGTCACTTTCACTTAGCTAGCAAATGCAGCTACATAGTTTAGCCTACTCAAACACCCGGCTCAAATAGAGAGGGATGCTATATTAGCTACCTGGCTATGGCTATCCAACACTGGAACTCTTCCAAGTCAAGGTAAGCTTTTGGTTTTATTAATTTATTGCCACCGGGGCCGACACTGTACTGCATGATTGTAGCGGGTTTACTAATGCGTTAGTCCTAGTAACTATGTTGACTATGACGTTAGCTAATATGGTGACAATGATGTAGGCTGTGTGTGCTGTTAGCGGTTATGGTATGAAGGTTTGGCTTGGAAAGCTTTTTTTTTTTGAAGGGAAATGGTGAGAGGAGCAGAGCGCGTAGATGTGAGAAGGAATTATACAACGAGCAAAGTGATCATGCTGTTGTATGTGGCTGCTTGAAAGTGAACTGTGTTTGCGGGTGATCCGGGCTGTATTCATTCTGCCAATTCTGTTGAAAAACGTTTCTTAAATGGAAGGAAGCGGTACGAAATGGGGATAAACACACCTGTATTTGTCCAATAGAAACTCTCGTCTGCAACTGTTTGGACTAATGATTACACTGTAGATCAGCTAGATGAAGGCAAGAGTGTCCAAGGCGGTATTGAATGTGTCAATGTCTGGCACCTTGATTACTCCAATTTGTCTGGCAACCTGTTCATCTACGTTGTAAACTTTAATTTGTAGGCCTGGTTGTAGCAACCTCATGATGGGTATAGGACAAATTTGAGTATCATGTAGTAGCCTAAACCTATCAATGTTACATTGACCAGGGTGAATGGAATATGAATGATCGTCATCCAACATGCTGTAATAGAAATAAGGCCATGCTCATTAAAATATATAATCCTCCCTCATCTTAAACTGCGCCGACCGCCACTGGTATCGTGGTTATATCGTATCATGAGGCTCCTGGTCATTCCCAGCCCTACTGTCTATTCCTCTTCTCCTCTTTCTCTCCCTTACTCTCTCTCACACTATTTTTCTCTCTCTCTCTCTGTCACTCACTCACTCTCTTTAGGTAAGGATAACCATCTACCCTTTCAGCAGAGGCCAGCTCTCTTTCTTTCATACTTTCTCCTTTCCCTCTTTCTTCCTCCGCTACCGCTCTCTCTCCTCTCTCCATCTCTTTCTCTTAGTGGAGCAAGTACAGAGGTAGATAACCATCTACCCTTTCAGCAGAAGCCATCTCTCAGTAATGAGTGTTTGGAGCATGGTAGTGATAGTGGAGAATACCACCTTTGTCCTCTCCACTGTGGTGCGTTCTAACAGCTCAGGAAAGGGGAGGTTATTTTCTGATTAATATTTGGGCAGTAGCGAGATAAGTTTGTCTAATTTTAATGTGTTGGTTGGATGAGAGGGCGTGCTGTATTAACAAGGCTGATTGGTCTATAGATGAGCCTCTCATGTAATCATTTTACAGGTCATTTTCAGAGGACAGGTTAGCATGGTTGCGCAGGTTTTGTCAGGTAGGCAGTAATGAATTAGCCTCATGGCTAACGCCTTATTCACCAGATACCATTGGAACATCAGTTATGTTTCATGAGCTAAAATAAAATATCAGATTTCTTTTTACATATGCACAGAAAGCTTATTTCTCTCAACATTTGTGCACACATTTGTTTACATCCATGTTAGTGAGCATTTCTCCTTTGCCAATATAATCCATCCACCTGACAGGTGTGGGATATGAAGAAGCTGATTAAACAGCAGGATCATTACACAGGTGCACCTTGTGCTGGGGACAATAAAAGGCCACTCTAAAATGTGCAGTTTTGTCACAAAACACAATGCCACAGATGTCTCAAGTTGAGGGCGCGTGCAATTAGCATGCTGACTGCAGGAATGTCCACCAGAGTTGTTGCCAGAGAATCGAATGTTAATTTCTCTACCATAAGCCACCTCCAACGTTCTATTGGAGAATTTGGCAGTACGTCCAACAGGCCTCAAAACCGCAGCCCATGTGTAACCAAGGCAGTCCAGGACCTCCACACCTGGCTTCTTCACCTGTGGGATCGTCTGAGACCAGCCACCCAGACAGCGGATTAAACCGAGGAGTATTTCTGTCTGTAATAAAGCCCTTTTGTGGGGAACATTTTTGGGTGGACCCTGTGGGTGGACCCGCTCCCAGTGGGTGAGCCTATGCCATCCCAGTCCCACCCATGCTGTTCCCCTGTCCAGTCATGTGAAATCCATAGGTTAGGGCCTAATTTATTTATTTCAATTCAGTAAAATCGTTGAAATTGTTGCATGTTGCATTTGTATTTTTGTTCAGCATAGTTACTTCATGCATACATGGCCAGGAGTTTTTCCTGATCACACATTGTCAGGAAGAACTCCTGGCCATAGTCATAGTCAAACAAACATAGCAGTGGCACACAAATGCCTCTGTTAGCTCGCTAGCAAGCGTCTCACATTTTTTTACCAGTGAGATCTATTCATATGTATTTCTATAGGGAGTAGGATCTGAGTCAGAAAGACAACCAGACACTTTGACACCGCAAGCACGTCCTAGCATTTACTCTGCCGGGGGAAGGCAGCCACCTGGCTGTCAAAGTGCTAGATCAGACAACTTGACAGGTACAATGAGTAAGGGGGAGGGAGAAAGAGAACGAGGAGGTTAAGAGAATGAAAAGCAAAAAAGAAACCCACAACAAAGGTACAGACCGAGATAATTCTATGTTTGGGAAAGATTGACATGAAACAAGCTGGAATAAAGGGACATAGTGTATAGGGATACAGAAAGAGAAAGAAGAGAGAGAGGAAGTTCCGGAGACACAAATGCAAAAGAACGAGAAACAAAGTTAGCAGAAAGAGTGTGTCACAAGGGAATGAAAGGAATTGTGAACAGAGGAGAACGAGGGAAATGAACGAGAGCGGGCGGGAAAGAGCTGTGTTGTCTTCCAGGTTCAGAATGACTGTAGATTTGACAGAAGCGTTTAGTTTTTTTTTCATCCTATGTTTTCATCCTTTCTCCGAAGAGAGCGCTGTGAAAAGCGTCTTTCAGTACGCCGTTGACAGGGCGGATTAGCGAGAGACTAGGCCAAAGAAAAATGCAAACATTCTTCTGCACACCTTGTGCATTTACCTTGTCATGGTGTCTCAATAAAGTTGGATTCGTGTGGGCCGCAGGCCAATCTTTTGAACTCTACAGAGATTTTCTATGGTTTGTTTTGAACACGGCTTTCTTTAGCCTCAGCCTGCTTTTCTCTATCTCCAAGTTAATGGTGAGGTATTTGGCCCATGATCCTCTTGAGTGTGTGTGTGTGTGTGTGTGTGTGTGTGTGTGTGTCCTCCTGAATATGAACTAAATGTGGCTCTCTGAGGTTCTTCCCCTTTGACCTTGTGGTTCTGTGGATGATGTGGCCCCTGTGGGCATCATGAAGAATGATAAGTTGCGGTTACAGCTGATAAATGTGTGACGAATGCTAGGATTGCACTGCGCAGGACATTATTGTCACTCCGTACATAAATTGCAATTTTCGCTGCCAGCGGGATGGAAACTCACAACATGTGGCGCCGTTAAGATCATTCAAGTGTGTGTGAGGGTTGGGAATTGCCAGGGGCCTCACGATACAATATTATCACGATACTTAGGTGAAGATATGATATATATATTGCGATTCTCAATGTATTGTGATTTGATGTTCCAAACATATTGCTCACTATGTCTGCTGCAGAGGGACCAGAGAGCACGAGACTTTTAATCAGTCATGGAAATAAAAGTGCTGAAAACCTGTTGGCTCACTATTTATAAAGAAGTTGGAGGATAAGCTATGAAGAAAAAATACCGGAGTTTTGTCTCAGGTACAGCCGACTAGCGCTAGCTAACGCTACCTAGCACACAAAAAATCCAAAAGAATATTGCAATATGTAACTGTATACATTTTTTACCCTATCACTTGTGTGTGTGTGTGTGTGTGTTTGTGTGCGTGTGCGTGTGCGAGTGTTTGTGTGTCAGTGTAGACATGTTTAACTATACTTGTGGGGACCAGAAGTCCTCACAAGAATAGTAAACAAACACATTTGACCAACTGGGGACATTGTCAGTCCCCACAAGGAAAAAACTATTTCAAGGGGGTTTAGGGTTAAGTTTAGAATTAGGGTTAGGTTTTGGGGTTACGGTTAGGATTACGTTTAGGTTTGAGTTTACGGGTTAGGGAAAATAGGATTTTGAATGGGAATCAATTGTGTGTGTCCACAGTTAAACAAGTGTGTGTGTGTGTGTGGCGTTGCGTTAAGACCATTCTGTCACGGCTGTCAAAAGGAGAGGACCAAGGTGCAGCGTGTGTGTAGTTCCACATTTTATTTACTCTGTGAAACTATGCAATACATCAAAATAACTGAATAGACAAAACAACAAACCGTGACGCAGAGGAGAAACAATCACTACTCAAAAATAATCACCCACAAAAACCCAGGAAGAAAAACCCCTACTTAAGTATGATCTCCAATTAAAGACAACGAGGACCAGCTGTCTCTAATTGGAGATCATCCCAAACAAACCAACATAGAAATACAAAAACTAGAACCTAAGAACATAGAAATAGAACACATAGAATAAACCCCCCTGTCACGCCCTGACCTACTCTACCATAGAAAAGAACAGCTTACCATGGTCAGGACGTGACAGTACCCCCCCCCAAAGGTGCAGACTCCGAATGCAACTAAAAAAACAAAACAAAAAAACAAAAGGGAGGGTAGGGAGGGTAACCAGTGGCTATGGCGGCTCTGGTGCAGTACCCAGAACCTTATCATCCAGCGCATCCTCCAGTAGAGGAGGCGGCTCTGGTTCGGGGCATAACCCCCGCTCCGTCCGCTGATCCCTCTGCTTCTGTGCCACCGGACCATAGATCATCGCCAGAGGTTCTGGGCTGCAGGCCACTGCTGGAGACTCTGGGCTGCCGGCCGATGCTGGAGACTCTGGGCTGCCGGCCGACGCTGGAGACTCTGGGCTGCCGGCCGCCGGCCGACGCTGGAGACTCTGGGCTGCCGGCCGACGCTGGAGACTCTGGGCTGCCGGCCGACGCCGGAAGCTCTGGGCTGGGAATGCGCACTGGAGGCCTGATGCGTGGGAGTGGCACAGGTGGTGCCAAACTGGTGACACGCACCTCAGGGCAAGTGCAAGGAGCAGGCACAGGACATACCAGGCTGGATAGACTTACTGGAGGCCGGGTACGTGGGGCAGGCACAGGATATACTGAGACGTGGAGGCGCACTGGAGGTCTCGAGCGTATAGCTGGCACAACCCGTCCTGGCTGGATGCTTACTTTCGCCCGACAAATGCGGGGAGCTGGCACAGGACGAACTGGGCTGTGAACACAGTTCGTCCTGTGCGCTGAGCTGGCACCACCCTTCCTGGCTGAATGCTCAACCTAGCACAGCGAATGTGGGGCGCGGGAACAGATCGCACCGGGCTGTGAATGCGCACTGGCGACACAGTGCGCATCACCGCATAACACGGTGTTTGCTGCTTCACTCGCTGCAGGCCGCCGCATAGAAATACAAAAACTAGAACCTAAGAACATAGAAATAGAACACATAGAATAAACCCCCCTGTCACGCCCTGACCTACTCTACCATAGAAAATAACAGCTTACCATGGTCAGGACGTGACACATTCCAGGTTGTGTGTGTGTGTGTGTGTGCGTGCGTGCGTGCGTGTATGCGTGTGTGTGCATGCCTGAGTAGGTGTGTGTGATTGCTGTGGAGTAATTTGGTGTTCCCTCCAACACTACTGTATTCAGGCGCATGCAGGCAGCAGGCCTTAACAAATGGTTGAGTGGTCAGGACTCGGGGGGGATTTTCCCTGTGGAATGTGTGCAGGTCTTTTCTTCCAGGAATGGCACACAGGTCTGGCTCCGACAGGTCAAAAGAAAGATTAACCATCCCTGTTTGAGCTGGTGCTGCTGGGCTGGCTTTCTGCTGCTTCCAGGGAGGTGGTTGGAGCTTGTTTTCACTCAAATATAACACCATAAAAACATTTGGGAGGAGGACTTATGGTCACTGAAGAGATTTCCGAGCAAACAACTGCAATGTATGTGCAGACTTGAGCTATGTAGGCCCAAACCTCAAACTAAAAATAAGGAAGACGAACTTACCAAAACAACAGTGACAGTAATGTGTGATTCACATTGGTGCTCCCATATCAGAGGAAGGAATTGTTGAGCGCAATATCAATGGACTTTCCCGTATGATGATGACACTCTATGCCTTACATGATCACACTAAACCAGGGGTCTCCAATCCCGTTCCTGGAGAAAAGCCCTCCAACCCCGGTTGTAACTAACCTGGTTCAGCTCATCAACCAGCTAATTATTACAATCAGGTGCGCTAGATTAGGGTTGGAGTGAAAACCTACAGGATGGTTGCTCTCCAGGAACAAGGTTGGAGAGCCCTGACCTAAACGATCTAAACAACAGAGACCCAACCCTATCCCATCCGATCCCCCTACTGCTACCAAAGGTCAAATGACTCATCTTCCCAATTTTGCCTGGTATTTGCTCTGTGATCGTGGGGGAAGCTGGGAGTTGCGGTCTCTGATACATGATTTTGAATTACTGGTCAAGCTCCACGTTGCTCTGCAATGAACAGGAAATGTTGCGGCATACATTAGCCTGTGGCCTACATTGAACAATGGGCAGTGGTGGTGGCCTAGTATTCGGAAGTAGCTGCTGTACTGTGATGTTGTGTGCTCTTTCGGGGTTTGTGTCATTGTGGTTTGGATGGAAAATATGGTGGTCTACATTCTAAATGATCACTCTCTTTCTCTGTCTTTCTTTCTCTCTCCGTTTACCTCTCACTCTGTCTTTATCCCTTTATTCTGTATCTTTCTCTCTTTCAGCTCTCTGTCCCCCTCTCTCACCTACCTCTTTTTTTACTCTCTCTCTCTCTGTCTGTCTCTGTCTCAATCAGTGAGACTAATAGAAGCCTGGAGAACTAGCCTGTCCTGAGCCGTTTAGAAATGAGACCACCCAGCCTGCTCTTCATATGTGACGTACTCACAACATTCTAACAACATTATTGTCAGTGTGAAACATGATTTCCCATGTCAGTGAGTCTCTCTCAACCAGAGAACGCTGCATGGGACGCTGCATGTTAGGATTCATCCTCTAGGACTGCTATGTCGAGGAAGCCACAGTACAACTGTACACAGACGCATTGAAGACCTTGTCCGTCAAAGCGGAATGTAAAACACACGTTGGTAGTACCAAGACCATTAGAGCGACTCATTTAGTCATGCTTCATTGTTTTCCCTGTTTAGGAATTGATTTAGGTGTGGGTTGTTGTATTCTGAACAGAGCTGCAGACTACCCAACACTGACAGCACTGCTACCAGACTACCCAACACTGACAGCACTGCTACTTACAATATATTGACCCAACTCAAACCAAATACTGCCGCAAAGCATGAATTTCAATTTCCAGTTCTCCTTTGGGAAAGAGGCCTGATTGACAATGGGACTTTCTGGTGTGGTTAAATAAAAGATCAATATATATCTGGGAGCTTCATGAAATTGGTTTCCATGGCAGAGCAGCTGCACACAACCTTAAGATCACCATGCACAATGTCAAGCGTCGGTTGGAGTGGTGTAAAGCTCGCCGCCATTGGACTCTGGAGCAGTGGAAATGCGTTATCTGGAGTGATGAATCACGCTTCACCATTTGGCAGTCCGACAAACGAATCTGGGTTTGGCAGATGCCAGGATAACGCTACCTTCCCCAGGTTCAGGGTAGGCCCCTAAGTTCCAGTGAAGAGAAATCTTAACGCTACAGCATACAATGACATTCTAGACGATTCTGTACTTCCAACTTTGTGGCAACAGTTTGGGGAAGGCCCTTTCCTGTTTCAGCATGACAATGCCCACGTTCACAAAGCGAGGTCCATACAGAAATGGATTGTCGAGATCAGTGTGGAAGAACTCGACTGGCCTGCACAGAGCCCTGACCTCAACCCCATCAAACACCATTGGGGTGAATTGGAACGCCGACTGAGAGTGCCCGACCTCAATAATGCTCTTGTGGCTGAATGGAAGCAAGTCCCTGCAGCAATGTTCCAACATCTAGTGGACAGCCTTCCCAGAAGAGTGGAGGCTGTTATAGCAGCGAAGGGGGGGGACCAAATCAGGTCACCCTACCAAACTTCCCTGCTAAAACATACCGTAGGTCTGTCTGATGTCACAGCCTAAATGCCAATCACAAACGAGGGGATTAATGAAAATGTGGATGAAATCGATTTTCGTACATGCTGTCAAGAGGCTTCATTCTGAAACAGGGACGGGAGTTACAGCAACCTCATTTTGTTGACAACATTGTACATAAAACAATGCTACCGTGGTGCTCTTTTTACGGTTTTATAAACTCAGCGGAGAACGTTCTCTCTCCTCATTCAGCTCCACTCTAATCTTGGGGCGTTTCTTTAAAATGCGCATCCAATCCCCTTTATCCCTTACATAACTAGACCATTCATATGCTTCAATGAGCTGCGTTTCACAATGCTGTGGCAAGAAAGGACAATTATAGTGGGCCTGCTCGTAATGTTAAGTTGCAGGCGCAGATGCTTCGATTTCAAAATGGTTTGGGGCACAGTTGAAAAGGTAACGCACTGACTATACAATGGATTCATTCGACAAAAAAAACCCAGTACTTTTCAATGCGTGAGATAAGAGGTGTGGCGTGTAGGCGTGAGAAGATGGTCAAATACTTGTCTCACCGCCAATGCGTGAGAGTTGGCAGCTCTGCGAGTTTGCTGCCAGCCCAAACTATTACATTGCTTCTCTGACAGACTGTCCCCAGTCATGTGACAGGGGTGTTCAGTATGAAGCGTGTCAACCTGTGAGTCATGCTGTCTAAAGACCAGAGAACCAGTCACGCCATACAGCAGGAGGAAAACAGAAATGAGGTCATCACAGGCGGTTGTTGTCTTGCTTTTTAAATGACCCAAGACAGACTGAAACTGTTACGAGTCTCACACACACACACACACACACACACACACACACACACACACACACAGATAACACACATATAACACAGACACACACACTTGCCCAGTCATGTCTATGACCCAGAGGTTTGTTTATGAAGGGGCTAACTAGTACAGGATGGTGATCCGTCTGTTTTGGTGATGTTTTAGAGACCTAGGAAGCTGTGTTGCCACCGTGTCTTCTTGGTTCATCAAAAATACAATACGACAACATACTACGGTGACCTCATTTAGATGTTTTCACGCTGCTGTGCGTTGTGACTGGTTCCTGTTGTGTTTAGACACTAGGCAGCATGGCTCACAAATTGACATACGGTACGTCTGACCCAGACCAGGACTGTACGTTTAGACAGAACACCCAAACGCATATGTGTCAAACACTTTAGAAGCCTGAGGAGCCCCGTGACTGCTCACATGTTCTACACACACACATCTGTAACAGTGTTGCCTGCGCGGTGATGTTCACAGTCCCAGCTCATACGCTCATTGGTTATTCATCGGGTGACATTACCACTGGGATGTGTGTGTGTGTCTGTCACATGCCTGTCATGGAAGGCAGCCATGCATGTTTCTGCAGGCTACAGCAACTTAATTACAAAACCTGTTGTAATCCATCATATTCCTGATAATTCTGCCTCCTGTGTTAGAGCCAGTGTGTGTGTGTGTGTGTGTGTGTGTGTGTGTGTGTGTGTGTGTGTGTGTGTGTGTGTGTGTGTGTGTGTGTGTGTCTGGGTCTCAAGTTGTTGGTGGGTACCTAACAGCAACATTTGAGGAGCCTGTGGAAGTCTCATCCCCCCAGACTGCAGACCGGCATAAGACAAAGGCGAATCAGCTGGCGAGGTACTGCTTCTTGTCAGCAGTCATGGACAGCCTTGCTGTCCGGAGAACAAGGTGCTATCTCTTTCCCTAGGTGCCCAGATATCCCTTTCTGGAAATCTTTGAATCATTATGGTATGATTTGTGATTTGTAGATTCAAATAAAGTATGTAAAATGTGTATGTTCTGGTACGTGGTGTGTGTGGGTGTCAGATGGCCTGTGAGAAGGTGGATTGGTTTAGGAAGAACATTCGCCAGAGGTCAGCCAGCCCAGCCAGCCACCAGTAGTCATGTGTTATGGCCTGCTGCTATTGCTGCTGGAGGGAAGAAGCTATTTCTGTTGCCAACCTCTAGATCACATTACAATACCAACCTGGTGATCAGACACATGCACCAAGGGGATATTATTGCCTGGGTGGGCTGAAGACGTGTGTGGGTGTGTGTTTGTGTGTGTGTGAGAGAGAGAAACAGAGAAAAATAGAGTCCACTACACTAACCTCTCCACACTATATCCCAGTGATTTCCAAATGCCAATTCCGAACCCACTTGTGAGTGACAGCCAGTCTCTCTTGGGCCGCGGCTAAGGGCTAGGGACTGAGTTGTGGTTAAAATCATTTTTTATTTCTATTACGTAGGTCACAGTCGCAGGATTATTGGACAGTCTTTAGGTAAATCCCAGGATTATTGGACAGTTTTTAGGTAAATCCCAGGATTATTGGAAAGAACTCTCGGTGGGTCACTGTGCAACAAGCTCAGTGACCACTGCTGTAACTTTCTATCAACCCTGTGGAGTTTTCACCTGGTTTGTTTTATAATCCTCAGTGGGACACAGTGATTCTACATCTGCACTGGTTGCTGTTTGGCGTTCTAGGCTGGGTTTCTGTATAGCACTTTGTGACATCAGCTGATGTAAAAAGGGCATTATAAATACATTTGATTGATTGATGGTGTCATCATCTCATCCCTGGTGATGTTGGGTAGTTCCCCTAGCAGTGACGTCAATGTGCCCAGCTGTGGATTACACACACACTGGCAAAAATGTTGGGAAATTTACTGGAAATTTGCATTTAAAAAAAAATAATTATAGTTTTTACCTTTTATTTAACTAGGCAAGTCAGTTAAGAACAAATTCTTATTTTTCAATGACGGCCTAGGAACAGTGGGTTAACTAACTTGTTCAGGGGCAGAACGACAGATTTTTACCTTGTCAGCTCGGGGATTTGATCTTGCAACCTTTCGGTTACTCCCCAACGCTCTAACCACTAGGCTACCCGCTGTCACAGTTTAGAGAGTATTACCAAATATTTTTATGAGTAAACAAAGATAGGCCACAGCCTGTCATTTCCAATGGGAACAAATGAGTCATAGTGGGCAGAACAAGCAAGGAGGTGGGCAGAGTCAAGCACGAGCTAACGAGATCCTATTGGTGCATTTTTGCCTACATTTGCATATTTCTGTTAGGGAACGTCTACTCTGTGAAGTGCGCATTTGCAATAACTCAATTCACTTTTGCATTCCCTCTAAACAACTACATTTAAAAAAAAAACTTTAGCAAAGGGTAGTCTAGAAAACTTAGTCCCCTCTGTTCGTAACAAATTATAGTTTTGGGAACAGAAAACTGTATTGAGATCAAAGGTTTTATCAATGACAAAATTTGAAGAATGTCTGCCAAAATCCATCTCGTTCCATCTTCTCCCACTGCCGGCCACTGGGCTTCCTCTCACTACCACATTTGGTAGTGGGTGGAAACACTAAGTGGATGCTTCACATTTACACATCCAGTGAAATATCTGCCTCATCGTTCTATCTGAGTTATTACTGCTGAACTGATTCAAAACTTAAGTGCTATGGCTTTTCAACCTCTGCCATATCGTGGATTCAGAGCTATCTATCTAATAGAACTCAAAGGGTTTTCTTTAATGGAGGCATCTCTGTCAAACATGTAAATTGTGGTGTACTGCAGGGCAGCTCTCTAGGCCCTCTACTCTTTTCTATTTTTACCAATGACCTGGCATTAAACAAAGCATGTGTGTCCATGTATGCTCATGATTCAACCATATACACATCAGCAACCACAGCTAATGAAGTCACTGAAACCCTTAACTTCTTGCGGATTAGTGGGACGCTAATGAAATTGCAGAGTGCCAAATTCAAATTAAATTACTATAAATATTCAACTTTCATGAAATCACAAGTGCACTACATCAAAATAAAGCTTAACTTGTTGTTAATCCAGCCGCCGTGTCAGATTTCAAAAAGGCTTTACGGCGAAAGCAAACCATGCGATTATCTTAGGACAGCGCCCAGCACACAAAAGCATAACAAATCATTTTCAACCAGGGAGTTGTGACACGAAAGTCAGAAATAGCGATATAATATATGCCTTACCTTTGAAGATCTTCTTCTGTTGGCACTCCAAATGGTCCCAGTTACATTACAAATGGTCCTTTTGTTCCATAAAGTCCTTTTTTATATACATAAAAACTCAGTTTAACTGGCGCACTTCAATCAATAATTCATTTGGTTTCCCTCCTTCAAAATGCATACCAAATGAATCCCAAACGTTACCAATAAACTTATCCAAACAAGTCAATCAACGTTTATAATCAGTTTTGTCTAGTTTTGTCTAATCTTGGTTAATGTCCAGTTGTGTGGTCCAGTGCTGCAAGGAAAGACCTAGTTAAGCTGCAGCTGGCCCAGAAAAGAGCAGCACGTTTTGCTCTTAATTGTAATCAGAGGGCTGATATAAATACTATGCATGTCAGTCTCTCATGGCTCAGACTTGAGGAGGGACTGACTGCATAACTTCTTATTTTTATAAGAAACATTAATGTGTTGAAAATCCCAAATTGTTTGCATAGTCAACTTACACACAGCTCTGACACACACACTTATCCCACCAGACATGCCACCAGGGATCTTTTCATAGTCCCCAAATCCAGAACAAATTCAAGAAAACATACAGTATTATATAGAGCCCTTATTGCATGGAACTTCCTTCAATCTCATATTGCTCAAATAAACAGCAAATCTGGTTTCAAAAAACAGATAAAGCATCACCTCGCAGCACAACGCCTCTACCCTATTTGACCTAGATAGTTTGTGTGTATACATTGATATGTAGGCTGCTTTTGCAACAGCTAATGGGGATCCTAATAAAATACTAAATACCAACCCTCCTTCAACAAAGCCAAAGGATTTTTCGGTAATCAGCGTCTGGGACAGTCTGTTTCAACAGGTTGTTTTTTTGTAAATCTCTGAGTAATTTGTCACAACGGGGCATCAGAGATATGACACATTGAAGGACAGCTCTGACAAATTGCTCTTCCTGTAATGTGTAGATTCAAGCAAAAAGGCAGACTGTTTGTGAAGGTGAAAGACAACCATTTCTAAATGTAGGCTATAGCCAGTGTCACTCCTTCAACTTTGTGTAATTTGTTCTTTATGGAAGTTCTATATTGACAAGTATTATTCAAATAGTTTTTAGACAGCCTACTTGACTGGCCGTCTTAGACGGTGGTCCTTTCAAACGGGTCATTATTTCATTGTGGAGCTCCCTTGGGCACCGCCGCCCTCTCTTTTCTCTCTATCCCTCTCTCTTCCCTTCCTCTCTCTCTTTTCCCCTGACTCTTGTGTTAACCTCTGTCACAGCAGCCCAGACCGATAATTGAAACAATCCGGCAATGAACCCCTTTGATTCTCTCTTTATTTCTGTCTTTTATTTCCTCAACATCCTCCCATTCTTTAAAAGCCCTGTCTATCTGTTTCTGGCCCGGGTTTATTGGAGTGTGCGCAACATTATTTAGCTTCCCCCCCGATTGGTTTTTAATAGGGGTTTTCCTCCCTGGTGGCCTATGATAAGTTAATGGCCTGAGAATTGTTCCCTGTTTAGTGACTGTGTGTGTGTGTGTGTGTGTGTGTGTGTGTGTGTGTGTGTGTGCAAGGAGGAAGTGGCTCGAGGGGAACAAGGAAACTTAAGTGCTTCATAACATCCCTCCTCTCGCTCACGCCCCCTCTAACACCCTCTCTCAGGGGGCTAAGGGGTGAGGTGGGGAGACACAAGGACATGGGAGGCTGCTTTGCTGGGGTGTGTAGGAAGGGTCAGACCAGGTCAAGTTTGTGTGTGTTTGTTGTCGTTACTCTAACCATAAATAACGTGCATGGCTGGCACAACATCTTTGTGCTTATTCCCCCAACATTTGCTGTTAAATATTTAAAAAGAAAGGTCACTTTTATAGAGCCATTCAATATACCCATCCCTTATCCTCATTTTCCCTGTGCCTTCCGATAGGGTAATTCCACAGCATTCAAAAGAATATAACTTGTCCACAACCAATACCTCCCAAGCACTATACCTCCCAATGCCCTTTGAAAGCACTATCAATACCTCCCAATACCATCTTAAAGGTTGTGTGACTCTACGACAGTAAGGTATGTGTTCTTCAGTAAGAATACTGTTGTGATTGCCCTAGTGTCCTCTGGGAAGGAAATGGAGTGTGAGTGATGACTGGCGAGGAGGGGACAGAGAGTACCGTTAAGGAACGCTGCTTCTTCAATCTGCTCTACCGTCTGATTGAAAGTGATTTGGCTGGCTTGCCCACGCACAGGCACAGGCACGGACAAATGCACACGCACACTCATACACACTCATACAAACTTACACACACTCATACACACTTTTGAGTGTATGAGTGTAATGCGGAGGTCTGTTCTGCTTCGAGACAAACCGACTGGAGAAACAACACTATTACGGATGAGCTGTGCAAGGCGGAGGATTAGGAGGCTGTGTGTGTGTATGTGTGAGAGTGTGTGTGTGCCAGCTCACTTAGTTCAGATGTCCTTCAGACAGCAGGCAGCAGGCAATAGACCAGGCAAACACACACCCACGCACACACAGACACCCCCCCCCCCCCACCACACCACACACACCTTCACACACACAAGTCAGAGGAATGAGTGTATGAGTCTGCTGCGGTTTTGATGTAATTGCGGTGACATGGTAAGATGAGGGCTGCTCAGTGTCACTCTATCTTCCATACTGAGGCAATCTCCTCGCCAGTACCTCAAGAGGAAAATAACAGCTAATTCATATACTGACAAAGGACTGAAGAGACACTCCAGGACTATATACACACACCGTGGCAACAACAACACATTCGCTCGCATGGACACACAAGTCACACACACACACAAGCACACACGCACGCACACACATACACACACACAAACACACACACAGTCTTGTTTAACTAACCTTGTTGGGACACACAATTGATTCCCATTTAAAATCCTATAATTCTAACCCTAATTCTAACCCTGACACTAATTCTAACCTTAACCTTAAACCCCCTAGAAATAGCCTTTTTTCCCGGTTGGTCAAATTTGATTTTGTTTACACTCACGGACCAGCACACACAGATACAAATGTAGAAACACCCACATACACATATCGATTAATAGCAGGCTACAGCTAAATAAGGGAAAAATGCTTGCCTTTAACTAGAGGTTGGCCGATTATGATTTTTCAACGCCAATGCCGATTATTGGATGGCCTAAAACCCGATACCGATTAATCTGCAGATTTTTTTTAAACTTTATTTGTAATAATGACAATTACAACAATACTGAATGAACACTTATTTTAACTTAATATAATACATAAATAAAATCAATTTAGCCTCAAATAAATAATGAAACATGTTCAATTTGGTTTAAATAACGCAAAAACAAGGTGTTGGAGAAGAAAGTAAAAGTGCAATATGTGCCATGTAAGAAAGCTAACGTTCAAGTTCCTTGCTCAGAACATGAGAACATATGATAGCTGGTGGTTCCTTTTAACATCAGTCTTCAATATTCCCAGGTAAGAAGTTTTAGGTTGTAGTTATTATAGGAATTATAGGACTATTTCTCTCTATACGATTTGTATTTCATATACCTTTGACTATTGGATGTTCTTATAGGCACTTTAGTATTACTAGTGTAACAGTATAGCTTCCGTCCCTCTCCTCGCTCCTACCTGGGCTCGAACCAGGAACACATCGACAACAGCCACCCTCGAAGCAGCATTACCCATGTAGAGCAAGGGGAACAACAACTCCAAGTCTCAGAGCGAGTGACGTTTGAAATGCTATTAGCGCGCACCCGCAAACTAGCTAGCCATTTCACATCGGTTACACCAGCCTAATCTTGGGAGTTGATAGGCTTGAAGTCATAAACAGCGCAATGCATTGCGAAGCGCTGCTGGCAAAACGCACAAAAGTGCTGTTTGAATGAATGCTTACGAGCCTGCTGGTGCCTACCACCGCTCAGTCAGACTGCTCTATCAAATCATAGACTTAATTATAATATACTGCTCAAAAAAATAAAGGGAACACTTAAACAACACAATGTAACTCCAAGTCAATCACACTTCTGTGAAATCAAACTGTCCACTTAGGAAGCAACACTGATTGACAATAAATTTCACATGCTGTTGTGCAAATGGAATAGACAACAGGTGGAAATTATAGGCAATAAGTAAGACACCCCCAATAAAGGAGTGGTTCCGCAGGTGGAGACCACAGACCACTTCTCAGTTCCTATGCTTCCTGGCTGATGTTTTGGTCACTTTTGAATGCTGGCGGTGCTTTCACTCTAGTGGTAGCATGAGATGGAGTCTACAACCCACACAAGTGGCTCAGGTAGTGCAGCTCATCCAGGATGGCACATCAATGCGAGCTGTGGCAAGAAGGTTTGCTGTGTCTGTCAGCGTAGTGTCCAGAGCATGGAGGCCCTGCCAGGAGACAGGCCAGTACATCAGGAGACGTGGGGGAGGCCGTAGGAGGGCAACAACCCAGCAGCAGGACCGCTACCTCCGCCTTTGTGCAAGGAGGAGCAGGAGGAGCACTGCCAGAGCCCTGCAAAATGACCTCCAGCAGGCCACAAATGTGTCTGCTCAAACGGTCAGAAACAGACTCCATGAGGGTGGTATGAGGGCCCGACGTCAACAGGTGGGGGTTGTGCTTACAGCCCAACACCGTGCAGGACGTTTGGCATTTGCCAGAGAACACCAAGATTGGCAAATTCGCCACTGGCACCCTGTGCTCTTCACAGATGAAAGCAGGTTCACACTGAGCACGTGACAGACGTGACAGACTCTGGAGACGCCGTGGAGAACGTTCTGCTGCCTGCAACATCCTCCAGCATGACCGGGTTGGCGGTGGGTCAGTCATGGTGTGGGGTGGCATTTCTTTGGGGGGCCGCACAGCCCTCCATGTGCTCGCCAGAGGTAGCCTGACTGCCATTAGGTTCCGAGATGAGATCCTCAGACCCCTTGTGAGACCATATGCTGGTGTGGTTGGCCCTGGGTTCCTCCTAATGCAAGACAATGCTAGACCTCATGTGGCTGGAGTGTGTCAGCAGTTCCTGCAAGAGGAAGGCATTGATGCTATGGACTGGCCCGCCCGTTCCCCAGACCTGAATCCAATTGAGCACGTCTGGGACATCATGTCTCGCTCCATCCACCAACGCCACGTTGCACCACAGACTGTCCAGGAGTTGGCGGATGCTTTAGTCCAGGTCTGGGAGGAGATCCCTCAGGAGACCATCCGCCACCTCATCAGGAGCATGCCCAGGCGTTGTAGGGAGGTCATACAGGCACGTGGAGGCCACACACACTACTGAGCCTCATTTTGACTTGTTTTAAGGACATTACATCAAAGTTGGATCAGCCTGTAGTGTGGTTTTCCACTTTAATTTTGAGTGTGACTCCAAATCCAGACCTCCATGGGTTGATAAATTGGATTTCCATTGATTATTTTTGTGTGATTTTGTTGTCAGCACATTCAACTATGTAAAGAAAAAAGTATTTAATAAGATTATTTCTTTCATTCAGATCTAGGATGTGTTGTTTAAGTGTTCCCTTTATTTTTTTGAGCAGTGTATAATAAACACACAGAAATACGAGCCTTAGGTCATTAATATGGTCGAATCCGGAAACTATCATCTCGAAAACAAAAAGTTTTTTCTTTCAGTGAAATACGGAACCGGTCCGTATTTTATCTAACGGGTGGCATCCCTAAGTCTAAATATTCCTGTTACATTCCTGTTACATTGCACAACCTTCAATCGTATGTCATAACTGTGGCTCAGTTGGTAGAGCATGGTGTTTGCCTACGCCAGCATGGTGTGTGCAACGCCAGGGTTGTGGGTTCGATTCCCACGGGGGGCCAGTACAATTTTTTTAATAATTTTTTTTAAATGCATGAAATTAAAATGAAATGTATGTATTCACTACTGTAAGTCGCTCTGGATAAGAGCGTCTGCTAAATGACTAAAATGTAAAAATGTAGATAATTACGTAAAATTCTGGCAAATTAGTTTGCAAAGAGTCAGGCAGCCCAAACTGTTACATATACCCTGACTCTGCATGCAATGAACGCAAGAGCAGTGACACAATTTCATGTTAGCAGGCAATATTAACTAAATATGCAGGTTTAAAAATATATACTTGTGTATTGATTTTAAAGAAAGGCATTGATGTTTATGGTTAGGTACATTGGTGCAACGACAGTGCTTTTTTCGCAAATGCTCTTGTTAAATCATCACCCGTTTGTCGAAGTAGCCTGTGAATCGATGAGAAATTAACAGGCACTGCATCGATTATATGCAACGCAGGACACGTTAGATAAACTAGTAATATCATCAACCATGTGTAGTTAACTAGTGATTATGTTAAGATTGATCGTTTTTTATAAGATAAGTTTAATGCTAGCTAGCAACTTACCTTGGCTTCTTGCTGCCCTCGCTTAACAGGTAGTCAGCCTGCCATGCAGGCTCCTCGTGGAGTGCAATGTAAGGCAGGTGGTTAGAGCGTTGGACTAGTAACCAGAAGGTTGCAAAAACTAATCCCCGAATCCCCCCGAACAAGGCAGTTAACCCCCGTTCCTAGGCCGTCATTGAAAATAAGAATGTGTTCTTAATCTGACTTGCCTAGTTAAATAAAGGTGTGTAAAAATAAAAAAATAAATATAAAAAATTATCGGCAAATCGGTGGCCGATGTGAAATGGCTAGCTAGTTTGCGGGTGCGCGCTAATAGCATTTCAAACGTCACTCGCTCTGAGACTTGGAGTTGTTGTTCCCGATTACCGATTGTTATGAAAACTTGAAATCGGCCCTAATTATTCGGCCATTTTGATTAATCGGTCGACCTCTAGCTTTAACAGTTGAGGTCCTGCACAGCAGATCAATATTTTCGATCAGTAAAACTGTTGGGCTTTTATTCTGATATTCCCCTCTGTGGGCCAAACATACCCTTCTATAGATGCCAGCCTGGTCACTAGAAATAGACGGCGATTTCAGACGTGTGTGCGTGCGTGCATGTGTGTAGAGCTTTCTGTATACACAATGAGTCACAGAACAAAAGATTTCCAGTCATTTAAGAGTTGTTGGTTAGTCAGACCTCTCTCTACTTTAGCGAGAGAGAGAGCAACATGATGTGAATACAAAATGGTTTTCTTTGTTAGATACAGCCCACACTCTCTGTCTCACCTTGGCAGGACTAGAGCAGTGATCAGAGAGAGAGAGAGAGAGAGGTTTGTGTGCCAGAGGCTTAATACAGCCTCTTAAGAAAGGGAATGTAATTAAACAGTGATAGGATGTTGACATGCTCCATCTGACAGTATGCATAGCGTGTGGGTAGATGTGAACACATTCGGAATGTGATAAAGAATCTATTCAGTTGAACCTCTTAAATATTGTGTCTATTTTTGATTGGCTGATAACTGTTCCCAATCTCCACACTGTGTGAGGCCTATGTGTGAATGTTTGCAGAAGGTTTATTGCTTGAGGCCAAATAACAGCAAAGTGTATAATACGTCATATACAGTTGAAGTCGGAAGTTTACATACACCTTAGCCAATTACATTTAAACTCAGTTTTTCTCAATTCCTGACATTTAATCTAAGTAAAAAGTCCCTGTCTTAGGTCAGTTAGGATCACCACTTTATTTCAAGAATGTGAAAAGTCAATAATAGTAGAGAGAATGATTTATTACAGCTTTTATTTCTTTCATCACGTTCCCAGTGGGTCAAAAGTTTACATACACTCAATTAGTATTTGGTAGCATTGCCTTTAAATTGTTTAACTTGGGTCAAACGTTTCGGGTAGCCTTCCACAAGCTTCCCACAATAAGTTGGGTGAATTTTGGCCCATTCCTCCTGACAGAGCTGGTGTAACTGAGTCAGGTTTGAAGGCCTCCTTGCTCGCACAAGCTTTTTCAGTTCTGCCCACAAATTTTCTGTAGGATTGAGGTCAGGGCTTTGTGATGGCCACTCCAATACCTTCACTTTGTTGTCCTTAAGCCATTTTGCCACAACTTTGGAAGTATGCTTGGGGTCATTTGCGACCAAGCTTTAACTTCCTGACTGATGTCTTGAGATGTTGCTTCAATACATCCACATAATTTTCCTTTCTTGTGATGCCATCTATTTTGTGAAGTGCACCAGTCCCTCCTGCAGCAAAGCAGCCTCACAACATGATGCTGCCACCCCCGTGCTTCAAGGTTGGGATGGTGTTCTTCGGCTTGCAAGCCTCCCCCTTTTTCCTCCAAACATAACGATGGTCATTATGGCCAAACAGTTGAATTTTTGTTTCATCAGACCAGAGAACATTTCTCCAAGAAGTACGATCTTTGTCCCCATGTGCAGTTGCAAACCGTAGTCTGGCTTTTTTATGGCTGTTTTGGAGCAGTGGCTTCTTCCTTGCTGAGCGTCCTTTCAGGTTATGTCGATATAGGACTTGTTTTACTGTGGATATAGATACTTTTGTACCTGTTTCCCCCAGAATCTTCACACGGTCCTTTGCCGTTGTTCTGGGATTGATTTGCACTTTTCACACCAAAGTATGTTAATCTCTAGGAGACAGAACGCATCTCCTTCCTGAGCGGTATGACAGCTGCGTGGTCCCATGGTGTTTATACTTGAGTACTATTGTTTGTACAGATGAACGTGGTACCTTCAAGCATTTGGAAATTGCTCCCAAGGATGAACCAGACTTGTGGAGGTCAACAATTTTCTTTCTTTGGTCTTGGCTGATTTCTTTTGATTTTCCCATAATGTCAAGCAAAGAGGCACTGAGTTTGAAGGTATGCCTTGAAATACATCCACAGGTACACTTCCAATTGACTCAAATTATGTCAATTAGCCTATCAGAAGCTTCTAAAGCCATGACCTAATTTTCTGGAATTTTCCAGCTGTTTAAAAGCACAGTCAACTTAGTGTATGTAAACTTCTGACCCACTGGAATTGTGATACAGTGAGTTATAAGTGAAATAATCTGTCTGTAAACAATTGTTGGAAAAGTGACTTGTGTCATGCACAAAGTAAATGTCCTAACTGACTTGCCAAAACTGTAGTTTGTTAACAAGAAATTTGTAGAGTGGTTGAAAAACGAGTTTTAATGACTCCAACCTAAGTGTATGTAAACCTCCAACTTCAACTGTATGTCCATACCTTTTTCATGTAAAGAACAATGTATTCATTTCAAGGTTGTAGTTGAAGCTTTTCTTGACCATATATCCCCGTTGACATGAGTTCCTGACCCTATCCCATCCATCCATCTCGCTCCGATGCTTCCAGAGATGAACCGTCTCAGAGAAGCATTTCGCCTTTTAGATAACAATGAATAATATTATAACGACAGGTCCTAGATCAGCACTCTTACTCTGAGACACTTTGCGGGTTCGGGCCCTGATCTTGGTGTTTGCTATGCCGTTCCTGCTTCATCGCTCGACGAGCTCTCGTCTAGGGCTAGTGAATAGTAAACAAGGGCTCGTCAATAACGTATGTATCGCAGTGCAACTTGCTGTCGCTTCAGTAAGGCGCTTGCCGTGCTGTATGTCCTTAGGTATAACGGAAATGTTTTGTGTTGATCTGTGGACGATACCAGATAATCAATCGATCATTCGATGACACTGACAAGACTAAGCAACTACAGTGTGGCCGAACCGTACCTGTCAAACCTGTGATGCTAAGTGACCTATAGTGTTAATCGACTCTCTACTCTCTCTCTCTCTCCCTCCACTAGGAGAGCACCTGAGGATCTGTCCCCAGGGCTACACGTGTTGCACCAGTGTCATGGAGGACAGCCTATCCAACCTGAGTCGCACCGAGATGCAGGGCCTGATCAGAGATGCTGGACGAGCCCTGCAAGCCTCCCTCAACGGACAGTACAAGGCCTTCGACGGTGAGTGGGGAGATTGATCAAGGGGGGGGGGGCAGAAGGAGGGAAAGAGACAGATGGAGGGACTGGTCAAGCATCCCTTATTGGCTTTACAAGGCTTTTGACGCTGAGTAGGAGAAAGGGAGGGAAGAACAGACAGAGATTGAGAGGGAGAAGAAACCCTGTGTCTCTTTCCCTCCACATCTCTGCTATCTCAATCAGGCCTGTGT
>NC_042977.1:18186734-18299234 GCF_901001165.1 Salmo trutta
GCTTGGGGGTTGTCGCCACCAAAACTGAGTTCAATATTGCCTATCAACCGAACATTCTAAAATTCAGATTCATCTCAATTGTGATATCATCATAACTGTCATCTTCTGAATTAAATCTCCATGGAATGAGTTTTAAATCTACACTGTTGCTCTTATCAGCCACGCGTTCTACCAACTTTGCTTTGCATGATTTTGTATTTTTAGGATTCTGAATTGCCTTGACAATGGAAAATGAGAAATTCATGGGTGTAATTTGCATCATCATGTAAAATCATTTTTACATTGGATCCACCATCTAAATATTTTGATTTCTAAATCGATGGAAGCCACTAACACCACAGCTAGCACAAAACGTTCTGAGAACCATATGTGTCTTAGATCTTGGTGAAAGCGTTATGGTGCCCTATGGTTATTTTGCGTACAACCTTCCCACAACTTTCTAGGAATGGTGCAGAGTAGTTGCTTGGCTTTGGAACATTCTCAGCACCTTTAAGGAACTTGAATGGTATTTCTTGGTATTTCATTACTTTAACAGAAGGTTTCCAAAATGTTCAAACATGGTTACATTTAATTTGATGATGGTAATGTTCTAGGAACATTATCCAACTGGTTTGACATTGTGTTCAGAGAACGTTAAGAAAATTAGTTGGAATTTCAGTACTTCAGCATAACGTTTCCTACAGGTTTCCTCTTGATTCTAGTTAAAGTCATGTTCTCAAATTGTTCAGAGAATGTTAAGAAAGCATATTTTTTATGGTTAGATTTATGATTTTTTTTCCAGTACCAAACATACACATACATACAAATGACAACATACAGATGCACATAAACATCCACAACATCACCCCTACCCAGACCCACCTGCTCACACCCCCATCTCCAGTGCCCGTATCACTCTTCACCACATGGCCTCAAAATGCACCATTTTGTTTCTCTCCATCACCAACATGCTTTCAACATTTAGATAATAAATCATTTTACATTTTCATTGTGTTAACAATGGAGGATTGGTTGATTTCCAGTTTTTTATAAAATACGTTTTTTCAAGATGATTGATGAGAAAAGTATCGTCCAACCCATCGGGTATTTCACTGCACCGTCATATGCCATGTCTTGAAATATTTATTTATTTTTACTTAACCTTTATTTAGCTAGGCAAGTCAGTTAAGAACAAATTCTTATTTACATTGACAGCCTATGCAGGCAGACGGATTAAAGTACATTTACAATGTATTCTGACAGCCAACTTTCTAACTCTGCCCATGACTTTTGAACTTTATAGCATTCCCAGAAGGCATGGATTATTGAGTCAGTGTTAGTTTTACACTTTAAGACATGACTATGCCGTTGTGCTGTAGAATTTTGTCTCTTGTATAATACATTCTATACATTAGTTTATACTGGATTAAGCATGCATTTTCGTTAACTGTAATTTTGTTAGTTATGTTCCAACATTGCCTCCACATTCCCTCCAATTATAAGTTATCAGTTCCAGCAGTTTATATTTTTTCTAAGAGATTGTCAGTTGGCTGTCAACCTCTGCAAGGATTTGTAAATCTTACCTATCATATAAAAAAAATTCTGACTCAAATAGGGTTCTCTGAAGATTACTCTGATGTCCAAAAGATTTCAATTTGAAATGTCTTGATATGAAACTATTAAATTGCATGTATTTGAAAATATCTACATTGATCAGTCCAAAATAGCTTTTTATTTCTGTCATTGAAATATATTGATTTCCGATTACCAAGTAATTTACATTTTTTATGCCTTTAGAGCAATTTATCGGCTAGCCTCTGGATTGTTCCACTGGGTTGTGTTTTTAGGGCGTAGGATTAATGAAATTGTCTTCCATATTGATTTAGTGTTCTTAATTATGAAGTTGTTAATGTTCTTAGATTTATCCTGAGAAAATCGACACTTAATAAGGTTCTGGGGATACAATTCCAAATCTGGAAGGTTAAAACCATCCTCTGACATAGGAAGATGTAAAACGTAACTTTTTATTATATGAGTTTTATTTGCTCATATAAAGTCTGTTATGACAGAGGATACTTTTTTAAAGAATGTCTTCGGTGGGGTAATTGGTATTACCGAGAGTAAATATATAAACTTAAGGAGCCATGCCAGTCTGAAGAGGTTTATTCTACATGTAAGATTTATGGGAAGATTGTTCCATTTAATTCGATCTGATTTCACATTGTTGAGTAATGGGATAAAGTTATCTTTATATATTTGTTTCTTGTCACTTATTAAGCATCTTAAGTATTTTATATTTTTTTGTGGTCCACTTAAAGGATTTCTGTAGATCGTGAGTTATGCATTGAATATTTCTCACATCAATTTGAAATCATTTTAGAGTATTCTGACATTTTTAGCGAGGAGGGCATTGTGTTTTCAATATTGGTCAGGTATATCAGAAGATCATGTGCAAATAAGTTTCGTTTATTTTCATGTTTACCAATTCTGATACCTGTTACGTTTGGGTCTTTCAGCAAGCGATTCAATTGCCAGTGCAAACGATGGGGGAGAGAAGACATCCCTTTCTTGTTCCCCTTTCTAAAGCAATTTCATCAGATATACAGTATACTACTGTTCAAAAGTTTGGGGTCACTTAGAAATGTCCTTGTTTTTGAAAGAAAAGGATATGTTTTGTCCATTAAAATAACATTAAATTGATCAGAAATACAGTGTTATCAGCAACCATCACTCCTGTGTTCCAATGGCACGTTGTGTTAGCTAATCCAAGTTAATCATTTTAAAAGGCTAATTGATCATTAGAAAACCCTTTTGCAATTATCTTAGCACAGCTGAAAACGGTTGTTCTGATTAAAGAAGCAATAAAACTGTCCTTCTTTAGACTAGTTGAGTATCTAGAGCATCAGCATTTGTGGGTTTGATTACAGGCTCAAAATGTCCAGAAACAAAGAACTTTCTTCTGAAGCTTATCAGTCTATTCTTGTTCCGAGAAATTAAGGCTATTCCATGTGAGAAATTGCCAAGAAACTGAAGATCTCGTACACTGCTGTGTACTACTCCCTTCATAGAACAGCGCAAACTGGCTCTAACCAGAATAGAAAGAGGAGTGGGAGGCCCCGGTGCACAACTGAGCAAGAGGACAAGCACATTAGAGTGTCTAGTTTGAGATACAGACACATCACAACTGGCAGCTTCATTAAATAGTACCCGCAAAACACCAGTCTCAATGTCAAGAGTGAAGAGGCGACTTCGGGATGCTGACCTTCTAGGCAGAGTTCCTCTGTCCAGTGTCTGTGTTCTTTTGCCCATCTTTATCTTTTTTTTATTGGCCAGTCTGAGATATGACTTTTTCTTTGCAACTCTGCCTAGAAGCCCAGCATTCCGGAGTCGCCTCTTCACTGTTGACGTTGAGACTTGTGTTTTGCATAAACAGCCATTGTTTTTTTTGTGTATTGTATTAAACTGAAAACATGTTCTTGTATTTGCGTCTATTTTTAATAAACCCTGTTTGATTGATACAGTGCCTTAAGAAAGAATTCACAACCCTTGACTTTTTCCACATTTTGTTTTGTTACAAGGTGGGATTAAAATTGATTTAATTGACAATTTTTTGTCAACGATCTACTCAAAATACTCTGTAATGTCAAAGTGGAAGAAAAATTCTAAAATAAAATTTAAAAACACTAATATATCTTGACTACATAAGTATTCAACCCCCTGAGTCAATACATGTTAGAATCACCTTTGGCAGAAATGACAGATGTGAGTCTTTTGCACATCTGGATTGTACAATATTTGCACATTATTCTTAAAATAATTATTCAAGCTCTGTCAAGTTGGTTGTTGCTAGACAGCCATTTTCAAGTCTTGCTATATATTTTCAAGATGATTTAAGTCAAAACTGTAACTAGGCCACTAAGGAACATTCAATGTGGTCTTGGTAAGCAACTCCAGTGTATATTTGGCCTTGTATTTTAGGTTATTGTCCTGCTGAAAGAGGAATTTGTCTCCCAGTATCTGTTGGAAAGCAGACAGAACCAGGTTTTCTTCTAGAACTTTGCCTGTGCTTATCTCTATTTCCTTTCTTTTTATTGAAAAAACTCCCTAGTCCTTGCTGATGACAAGCATACCCACCACCATGCTTGAAAATATGAAGAGCGGTACTCAGTGATTTGCTTGCCCCAAACATGGTGCTTTGTATTCAGGACATAAAGTACATTTCTTTGCCACATTTTTTGCAGTTTTACTTTAGTGTCTTATTTCAAACAGGATGCATGTTTTGGAATATTTTTTATTCTGTACAGGTTTCCTTCTTTTCACTGTCATTTAGGTTAGTATTGTGGAGTAAGTACATTGTTGTTGATCCATTCTCAGTTTCCTCCTATCACAGCCATTAAACTCTAACTGTTTTAAAGTCACCATTGGCCTCATGGTGAAATCCCTGTGGCTTCCTTTCTCTCCGCCAACTGAGTTAGGAAGGAGGCCTGTATCTTTGTAGTGACTGGGTGTATTGATGCACCATCCAAAGTGTAATTAATAAATTCACTATGCTCAAAGGGAAATTCAATGTCTGCTTTAAAAAAAAAAGTTTATCTACCAATAGGTGCCCTTTTTTGCAGGGCATTGGAAAACATTCCTGGGCTTTGTGGTTGAATCTGTGTTTGAAATTCACTTCTCGACTGATGGACCTTACAGATCATTGTAAACTCAGCAAAAAAAGAGATGTCCTCTCACTGTCAACTGCGTTTGTTTTCAGCAAACTTAACATGTGTAAATATTAGTATGAACATACTATTCAACAACAGAGACATAAACTGAACAAGTTCCACAGACATGTGACTAACATAAATTGAATAATGTTTCCCTGAACAAAGGGGGGGGGGTCAAAATCAAAGTAACAGTCAGTATCTGGTGTGGCCACCAGCTGCATTAAGCACTGCAGTGCATCTCCTCCTCATGGACTGCACCAGATTTGCCAGTTCTTGCTGTGAGATGTTACCCCATTCTTCCACCAAGGCACCTGCAAGTTCCCAGACTTTTCTGGTGGGAATGGCCCTAGCCCTCAGCCTCCGATCCAACAGGTCCCAGACGTGGTCAATGGGATTGAGATCCAGGCTCCTCGCTGGCCATGGCAGAACACTGACATTCCTGTCTTGCAGGAAATCACACACAGAACGAGCAGTATGGCTGGTGGCATTGTCATGCTGGAGGGTTATGTCAGGATGAGCCTGCAGGAAGGGTACCACATGAGGGAGGAGGATGTCTTCCCTGTAATGCACAGTGTTGAGATTGCCTGCAATAACAACAAGCTTAGTCCGATGATGCTGTGACACACCGCCCCAGACCATGACGGACCCTCCACCTCCAAATCGATCCCCCTCCAGAGTACAGGCCTCGGTGTAACGCTCATTCCTTCGACGATAAACGCGAATCCGACCATCACCCCTGGTGAGACAAAACCGCGACTCGTCAGTGAAGAGCACTTTTTGCCAGTCCTGTCTGGTCCAGCGACGGTGGGTGTGTGCCCGTAGGCGACGTTGTTGCCAGTGATGTCTGGTGAGGACCTGCCTTACAACAGGCCTACAAGCCCTCAGTCTAGCCTCTCTCAGCCTATTACGGACAGTCTGGTGTGATGTTAGGATGTACCGATCCTGTGCAGGTGTTGTTACACATGGTCTGCCAGTGCGAGGACGATCAGCTGTTTGTCTTGTCTTCCTGTAGCTCTGTCTTAGGCGTCTCACAGTACGGACATTGCAATTTATTGCCCTGGCCACATTTGCAGTCCTCATGCCTCCTTGCAGCATTCCTAAGGCACGTTCACACGGATGAGCAGGGACCCTGGGAATCTTTGTTTTGGTGTTTTTCAGAGTCAGCAGAAAGGCCTCTTTAGTGTCCTAAGTTTCCATAACTGTGACCTTAATTGCCTACCGTCTGTAAGCTGTTAGTGTCTTAACGACCGTTCCACAGGTGCATGTTCATTAATTGTTTGAACAACCATGGGAAACAGTGTTTAAACCCTTTACAATTAAGATCTGTGAAGTTTTTTGGATTTTTACGAATTATCTTTGAAAGACAGGGTCCTGAAAAAGGGACGTTTCTTTTTTTGCTGAGTTTACAGTATGTGTAGGGTACAGAGATGAGGTAGTAGTTCAAAAGTTCATGCAACGTATTATGTGACTTGTTTTTTACTCCTGGCTTACCATAACAAAGGGGATGAATACTTAATGACTCAAGACATTTCAGTTTTTATTTAAATACATTTCGCTTTGACATTATGGGGTATTATGTATTTTAAATTCAGGCTGTAACACAACAAATGTGGAAAAAGTTAAGGATTGTGAATGCTTTCTGAAGGCACTGTATGTATTAAGTCTTGCAAGACTTTTGCCATTCTATTGCTTATGAGCACTGTTATTATTTTATTGTCAATTTATTTAACTTATGGGTCTGTAATCAGCAGGGAACTCTTCATATTTTCCTGGTTTTGTTATAACTGAAATTACTGTATAACACATGGAAATAGAAAGCACAGAATTGAGTGACATATGTGTTGTGTAAATAATATGTATTCAGACTCTTTGCTATGAGACTCGAAACTGAGCCCAGGTTCATCCTATTTCCATTGATCATCCTTGAGATGTTTCTACAACCTGATTGGAGTCCACCTGTGGTAAATTCAATTGATTGGACATGATTTGGAAAGGAACACACTTGTCTATGTAAGGTCCCGTCCCACCACAGGTGGACTCCAGCAAAAACCAAGCGATGAAGTCGAAGGAATTATCCGTAGAGTTCCGAGACAGGAATGTGTAGAGGCACAGATCTGGGGAAGGGCACCAAAACATTTCTGCAGCATTGAATGTCCCCAAGAACACAGTGGCCTCCATCATTCTTAAATGGAAGTTTGGAACCACCAAGACACTTCCTAGAGCTGGCCGCCTAGCCAAAATGAGCAATCGGGGGAGAAGGGCCATGGTCAGGGAGGTGACCAAGAATCCGATGGTCACTGACAGAGCTCCAAAGTTTCTTTGTGGAGTTGGGAGAAACCTTCCAGAAGGACAACCATCTCTGCAGCACTCCACCAATCAGTAGCCAGACGGAAGATACTCCTCAGTAAAAGGCACATGACAGCCCGCTTGGCTCAGAGTGCTGCATTGTGCCCTACTCCCTGAGTGGTGCGTGCTCCGAAGCACCTCTCACTCACATGGCTCTCCATCACTCGATCGGGTCTTTCTCACAGGCTACAAGTGAAGACATACACATTGGGGATGTAACTGCGCGCATCCTTATCCAATTCAGAGGTGCATATTGAAGATATTGGAAGAACTGTCCACATTTACTTTTTGTCAGCCAACAACATGAGCAGGCCTAACAAACAGAAAAAGCACTAGCCTATGTCAATCTACTATCCCCCATAGTACAAAAGTTGACTTATTCTATTCTGTGCGAGAAATAAATATTCCAAACATAGTCTGGGACAGTTGTGGGATGAGAGATTCTAAATTAATACAACCACTAGCATAAAAAAAATTATGTTTTACGCTAAAAGCCTGACGCAACAGATCAGAACGTTTAGCTTAAAATGTTGATCAACTATTAGGCTATTTCTTCACATTATGAGAGCAGCAAAGCGCACATGGCAGTAGGCTATAAGCGTGAATGTTCCATTAGCAGGAAAAACACCATTATCAAAAGTGACCGCAAATGTGATTATGCATGTAATGCTTTTATTATAAAGGTGCAATTTTATGGTGAAATTATCTTCCACAAACTTGAAACTCACTGCTGCTTATGTATGCCAGTTAGGCTCTACACTCCTTGTAAAGCGGATTAATGTGCTTATTTTTAAGAAGTTATTTGGCCACTTTAGTTGTGATACAGACCTTATCAAAACAAATAGGCCTATCGGCTAGGCTACATGAGGTGTGCGACTATGATTAGAAAAAGTAATACAAAAAAAGGGATTGTTTCTTGCTTAAACTGGGCATCATTCACAATTGATAATACTGTATATAATTCACAAGTGATAGGCTAATATTGTCACCCATCAGACTATTCTTGATTTAATCTTGTCTTTACATATACAAAATAATATACAGTTGAAGTCGGAAGTTTACATACATCTTAGCCAAATACATTTAAACTCAGTTTCACAATTCCTGACATTTAATCCTAGTAAAACATTCCCTGGTTAAGGTCAGTTAGGATCACCACTTTATTTTAAGAATGTGAAATGTCAGAATAATAGTAGAGAGAATGATTTATTTCAGCTTTTATTTCTTTCATCACATTCCCAGTGGGTCAGAAGTTTACATACACTCAATTAGTATTTGGTAGCATTGCCTTTAACCTCTCTAGGGTATGTGGGACGCTAGCATCCTGACCAACATCCGGTGAAATTGCAGAGCGCCAAATTCAAAATACAGAAATACACATAATAAGCATTCATAAAATATACAAGTGTTATACATCGGCTTAAAGATTAACTTCTTGTTAATCCAGCCGCTGTGTCAGATTTCAAAAAGGCTTTATGGCGAAAGCAAACCATGCAATTATCTGAGGACAGCGCACCGCAGAAAAAAGCATACAAACATTTACCAGCCAAGTAGAGGAGTCACTAAAGTCAGAAATAGCGATAAAATTTATCACTTACCTTTGATGATCTTCATATGGTTGCACTCACAAGACTCCCAGTTACACAGTAAATGCTCATTTTGTTCGATAAAGTCCCTCATGATAAAGTCCCTCATGTCCCAAAAACTCAGTTTTGTCGGCGCGTTTTCTTCAGTAATCCAATGGCGGTCACAACAGGCAGACGAATACATACTAAAAGTACCGGTAAAGTTTGTCGAAACATGTCAAACGATGTTTATAATTAATCCTCAGGTTATTTATTGTCTTTGTAATCAATAATATTTCAACCGGACAATACCGTTTTCAATAGAAAAGAAAAATAACAAATGGCGTGGGTCTGCATACTGCCTCTGTCCTCTGACCAAAATGGCTTTTTACTCGTCGTTTTTCAAAATAAAAGCCTGAAACCACGTCTAAAGACTGTTGACATCTAGTGGAAGCCATAGGAACTAAAATCTGATTCCTAACCCATTGGATTCTCTATAGGCACTGAGTTGAAAAACAGCCACATGAAAATAATTCCACTTCCTGGATGGATTTTTCCCAGGTTTTCGCCTGCCATATCAGTTCTGTTATACTCACAGACATTATTTTAACAGTTTTGGAAACTTAGGAGTGTTTTATATGCATATCCTATCTTCTGGGCCTGAGTAACAGGCAGTTTACTTTGGGCACGCTTTTCATCCGGAGGTGAAAATACTACCCCCTACCCAAGAGAGGTTAAATTGTTTAACTTGGATCAAACGTTTTGCGTAGCCTTCCACAACCTTCCCACAATAAGTTTGAGAATTTTGGCTCATTCCTCCTGAGCTGGTGTAACTCCTTGCTTGCACATGCTTTTTCAGTTCTGCCCACAAATTTTCTATAGGTTGAGGTCAGGGCTTTGTGATGGCCACTCAAATACCTTGACTTTGTTGTCTTTAAGCCATTTTGCCACAACTTTGGATAGATGCTTGGGGTCATTGTGCATTTGGAAGACCCATTTGCGACCAAGCTTTAATTTCCTGACTGATATCTTGAGATGTTGCTTCAATATATCCACATAATTTTCTTTCCTCATGATGCCATCTATTTTGTGAAGTGCACCAGTCCCTCCTGCAGCAAAGCACCCCCACAACATGATGCTGCCACCCCCGTGCTTTACGGTTGGGATGGTGTTCTTCGGCTTGCAAGCCTCCCCCTTTTTCCTCCAAACATAACTATGGTCATTATGGCCAAACAGTTGTATTTTTGTTTCATCACACCAGAGGACATTTCTCCAAAAAGTATGATCGTTGTCCTCCATGTGTAGTTGCAAACCGTAGTCTGGCTTTTTTATGGCGGTTTTTGAGCAGTGGCTTCTTCCGTGCTGAGCGGAATATGTCGATATAGGACTCGTTTTACTGTGGATATAGATACTTTTGTACATGTTTCCTCCAGCATCTTCACAAGGTCCTTTGCTGTTGTTCTGGGATTGATTTGCACTTTTCACATCAAAATATGCTCATCTCTAAGAGACAGAATGTGTCTCCTTCCTGAGCGGTATGAAGGCTTTGTGGTCCCATGGTGTTTATACTTGAGTACTATTGTTTGTACAGATGAACATGGTACCTTCAGGCATTTGGAAATTGCTCCCAAGGATGAACCAGACTTGTGGAGGTCTACAATATTTTTTCTTTGGTCTTGGCTGATTTCTTTTGATTTTCCCATGATGTCAAGCAAAGAGGCACTGAGTTTGAAGGTAGGCCTTGAAATACATCCACAGGTACACCTCCAATTGACTCAAATGATGTCAATTAGCCTATCAGAAGCTTCTAGCCATGACATCACTTTCTGGATTTTTCCAGCTGTTTAAAGGCACAGTCAACTTAGTGTATGTAGACTTCTGACCCACTGGAATTGTGATACAGTGAGTTATAAGTGAAATAATCTGTCTGTAAACAATTGTTGGAAAAATGACTTGTGTCATAGTTTGTTAACAAGAAATTTGTGGAGTGGTTAAAAAACGAGTTTTAATGACTCCAACCTAAGTGTATGTAAACTTACGACTTCAACTGTATGTGTGAAATTTGTTTTGATTTAGAATGTACCGTTATCATGCACCTGTCTCGAAACAGGTGCAGGGAGGATGCTTTTTGTGTGTACTTAAATGGCGAATGGAGGACGCTTTTCCTGTGGTTCATTTTCATGCCAGCCAGGTAGCCTATACTCCTGTTATAAAGATCAGCAATGTGCTTAATATTAGGAAAGTTGAGAAATAAATATAGTAGGCCTAGCCTATAGAAAGCTGATGGGACCCTCCTCTTTTTAATACAGGCCATCACTCTGTTTTCTCACACAATTGCATAGCCTATAGAAATGTTGCGCAACATGAACTTATAGGCTCTCATGAAGTGTTTGATTAGATTTTCGATTACATTTGCATTGATGTCAGAGTGATTAGCAGTTAGCAAGTTTGGTAGGCTAGTAATGACCATCAGTAACATCAGAGCTTGGAGAAGCCTAATTACATGGAATTTGACTGCCTTCATGACTGGTGACTGCCAGTGTGGCGGTAATACGGTCACCACAACAGCCCTAACCTACACCCCTGCTGTTACTACAGTACGTGGCAGCATAGGCCTTTCCAACCCAGCTCCTCTTTAAATATTACATTTCTCCTTTTTTGTAATGTAACTCTTGCAAGAAAACCACATCTGCTGACAATCTCTTTAAGTGTTCACATTCCATGTAATAAGTTGGATTTTATTGGTCTTCACTTGTATACAATCAAAGTTAAACTGTTCCATCTATCGTTGAAGAACCTGACAAAACATTTTAGTAGCATTCAGAGAATGTTCTAAGAATCCTATTTGAAAACAAACATTCTGTTCTCAACAGAATCTCTCTATCCTCTATCTTGTTAAATGTGTTCAGGTGTGTTGGTTGCAACCAGTAATTGGCCACACCTGATCTTAATGAGTGCTTGTTTCCTTTGAAATGGGGTCTGTTTGAATAGTCTAAAATGAACAGCTTTGTATGAGTAAAAAAACAAACATGGCATGCTAGCTCAACCCTGGTGGCGCCGTGGACTAATTCCATGGATAGAGAACAGAAGATCATAGGTTTGAATCTTATTGAAGCTGTGCCACAAAAACAAATAAATGTGTTTGCAAGATTAATGCCTAAGCAACCGATTTCTCATGTGCCGTATCTGTGCTAGGAGTTTGAAACAGTTAACCTAAGCTAGCAGTGTTAGTAAAAGTCTTATTGAAACATGTTCTCTGGAACGTCAGTACAGGTGCATCAAAGCTGAGACTGAAAAACTGCTCCTATCTCAAGGCCATCACTAGCTGGCCTCCACCTAGTACCCTGCCCTGAACTTAGTCACTGTCACTAGCAGGCTACCACCAAGTTACTCAAACCTGCACCTTAGAGAGTGCTGCCTTATAGACATTGAATACTGGTAACTTTAATAACGTTTACATACTGTTTTACCCATTGCATATGTATATACTGCATTCTAGTTAATGCCATCATATTCAACTATTCCTGTACATATACTAGTCTATCCTACGTATTCTTCAGATATACCACATATTCTATCCACATACTGTCCATAATATCTATACATCCCATCACATATACGTATATATATATATATATACTACCGGTCAAAAGTTTTAGAACATTTACTCATTCAAGGGTTTTTCTTTATTTTTACTATTTTCTACATTGTACAATACTATTGAAGACATCAAAACTATGAAATAACACATATGGAATCATGTAGTAACCAAAAAAGTGTTAAACATAGCCACCCTTTGCCTTGATGACAGCTTTGCACACACTTGGCATTCTCTCAACCAGCTTCATAAGGTAGTCACCTGGAATACATTTCAATTAACAGGTGTGCCTTCTAAAAAGTACATTTTTGTAATTTCTTTCCTTCTTAATGCATTTGAGCCAATCGGTTGTGTTGTGACAAGGTGGGGGGTATACAGAAGACAGCCCTATTTGGTAAAAGACCAACTCCATATTATGGCAAGAACAGCTCAAATAAGCAAAGAGAAATGACAGCCCATCATTACTTTAAGACATGAAGGTCAGTCAATACGGAAAATGTCAAGAACTTTGAAAGTTTCTTCAAGTGCAGTCGCAAAAACCATCAAGCGCTATGATGAAACTTGCTCTCATGAGGACCACCACAGGAATGGAAGACCCAGAGTTACCTCTGCTGCAGAGGATAGGGTCATTAGAGTTACCAGCCTCAGAAATTGCAGCCCAAATAAATGCTTCACAGAGCTCAAATAACAGACACATGTCAACATGAACTGTTCAGAGGAGATGAATCAAGCCTTCATGGTCAAATTGCTGCAAAGAACCCACTATTAAAAGACACCAATAAGAAGAGACTTGCTTGGGCCAAGAAACACGAGCAATGGACATCTGATCAGTGGAAATTTGTCCTTTGGTCTGGAGTCCAAATTGGAGATTTCTGGTTCCAACCGCCGTGTCTTTGTGAGACGCGGTGTGGGTGAACGGATGATCTCCTCATGTATATTTCCCACCGTAAAGCATGGAGGAGGAGGTGTTATGGTGTGGGGGTGCTTTTCTGGTGATACTGTCTGTGATTTATTTAGAATTCATTCACAATTTATTCACACTTAACCAGCATGGCTCCCACAGCATTCTGCAGTGATACGCCATCCCATCTGGTTTGGGCTTAGTGGGACTATCATTTGTTTTTCAACAGGACAATGACCCAACACACCTCCAGGCGGTGTACAGGCTATTTTACCAAGAAGGAGTGTGATGGAATGCTGCATCAGATGACCTGGCCTCCACAATCCCCCGACCTTAACCAAATTGAGATGGTGTGGGATGAGTCGGACTGCAGAGTGAAGGAAAAGCAGCGAAAAAGCACTCAGCATATGTGGGAACTCCTTCAAGACTGTTGGAAAAGCATTCCAGGTGAAGCTGGTTGAGAGAATGCCAAGAGTGTGAAAAGCTGTCATCAAGGAACATTTGAATAATTTCAATAATATTTGAATAATCTCAAATATGAAATATATTTTGATTTATTTAACACTTTTTTTGGTTACTACATGATTCCATGTGTTATTTCAAAGTTTTGATGTCTTCACTAGTATTCTACAATGTAAAAAATAGTAAAAATAAAGAAAACCCCCTGAATGAGTAGGTGTTCTAAAACTTTTGACCGGTAGTGTATATATGTATTTATATTTATACTCTGGACTCCGACATTGCTCGTACTAATATTTATATTTTTCTTAATTCCATTGTTTTTGCTTTTAGATTTGTGTGTGTTGTTGTGTATTGTTAGATGTTACCGCATTGTTGGAGCTAGGAACACAAGCATTTAGCTACACCCACAATAACATCTGCTAAATATGTGTATGTGACCAATACATTTGATTAGATTTTTTTAATTACCTTCAAATAACCGATCATTTCCATTCTCAGAACGTTAATAAAACCTCCCAGATTCTCTCAGAACCTCTCTGCAACCTAAAAATGTAACTTACCAGAACAGGCAAAATTGATTTAAATTTCAATTTTACCAGTCAGCAAACTTATAGCTTTGTTCCCAGAACCAATGGGAAACCAAAAACGTACGTTCCCACAACTTCCAAGGAACGAAATGTTCTAGCTGGGACAGTGGCAGAATATTAGCACAGAAATAGCACACACACATACACACACAAACACACAGCCCACTCAAGCGATCAGTAGCTCAAAGCAGGAGCGGGGTTGCATCAGTCCACTAACACGGTAGATTTCTTATTGGGATTGCAGTGTACTGCATACACCAGATGAGTGATGGATGTCAGAATTTGGTTTGGTTTGCAGGTCAAGTCAAGGTCGTTTTCTCTCAGTTGATTGTTTTTGTGTCGTGTTCTTTCAGAGTTCATGTAGTGGTTAAAGTGTACAGCCCTGTCCATTCTCTCTCATTACCTCCAGTCATGCGATCTCTCACTTTTTGTGTGCCCTCTCTCTGCTTGTTTCTCCCCAATGGATTGTGTGTGCGTGCCACTATTCTCAACATTAAAATGCATCATTAGTAGACATCCTCAACCTCCCTAACCTCCCCTTTCTCCCCTCTTCTTCCTTCATTCCTAACTAGCATACTTTTACCTTCTCTGTGAAAAATACTGTTTAACCCTACCTGACCCTAAACAGTGACCAGCCCCATCCCCTCCACCCTCCTTCCCACCCCCTCATCTATCTCACTTCCCTGAGCATCAGAAGTAGAAGACAGCAGGATGGGGGGGATCACAGAGGGATGGAGGGATGAGAGCGAAGAGAGAGACGGTCAGATGTAAACCATCTGTTGTTGAGTATCTTTTATTATGAGATTAGAAGTGGAGCGTGTTAATTGGAGTGTGATAAGCCACATTAGATACAGTATCACAGCTCATCACTTCCCTGCCTCCTCCTAGTTACCTCTGTGGACATATCAGACCGTCTGGATAGACATTTGATTTGATTTGACGATTTTGAATAGATTAAAATGTTACACTAGGCAACAGATACAGATACCAAAATAGCATAGGACTACTGCATCTATATTTATGTAGCCAAAGTTTGGGAGGAAAGACCACACCCAAAACATTCTCAATCCCTCCCCTCTAATCATTGCCTGCATTTATACTTTTTCTACCACTAACCTCTGTGTTTCCTTCCTGCGTTATACCAAAAGTCGCAAGCTTTCGTAGTTCGCTACTCTTGCCTGCCCGACAGCTTTTGCAATTGCCATTTCTATTGCTAATTTTACCAACTAGCCACTTTAACCGCTAGGTCTTTGTTTTCACAGTTTCTGCCTAGTTATTCAGTAATGATTAGTTTGTTTGTTACCCACCACCTCCGCCATGGAACAGCTCTCTCCTTCCGATGAAGACTTCTTCTAGGATACCCAGTTACAGCGCTCAGCCAGACCGAGCCAGCCGGTCCAACCATCCACTGGCTCCCCCACTAAACAAAACCGACTTCAAGACCCGCGCCCCCGTCACTCCAGACAGACACTGGGAGCCAACGAGATCTCCACGATCCACCCGAAAAAAGCCATGCGGCGGCTTCTTTTGAGCACCACTTCTGAGCGCCTGGGACCCCAGGCCCAGATACCCAGCCAGACCTTCCAGACCCATCCGCCGGCCCTGTGAATCCCTGTCGTCTCAGAGCGACTCCCAGCCTCCTCCACTTGACTGTCTTGCCAACGCCGCACATCCCCGGTGTCGACTGACAAGCACCATAAGGCCCACCACACCAGCTACCTTGGCTAACTCCTCTTGCTACTCTCGAGGGCGATCTGCGGCAACAAGTGCAAGCCACTAGCCATCACAGACTGGATGGTGGTCGGCCTCAAGAGGTTCCTCCGCGAGCAGGCAATCAATTTTTACTGGGCAGATCCCAAAGCGGTGCTGTTTTTCGTTCTACACCAGGTCCCTCGGCGGAGAGGGCCCCACAAGCACATGCAGTGTTGAACAATGGACTGCCGATGATGACATCATGCCCCACAATCCCATTCACCGTGAAGTCACCTACCAGTCTCCAGATGGCAGCGCTGCAGCGTCTGCTTCACTTGCTAGCCTAGCTGTTTCCACCAATAACTCACAGCTCCCTCTACCGGTCCGGGATGCAGGATCACTTCCTGACTATTCTGGAACTGCTCCCCCTGCTGGCCAGGAGATTGCAGACAACACATTGGTGTCTGTCTTCCCCCGTGCTTGCTCCCCTCTCCATATTCTCCGTCTTTTCTGTTGTCAGTTCCTGCTGCATCTCTGGCTCTGCTCCCCCTGCTGGCTCAGAAGGTGCAGTCATCTCGTTCTCATGCCCGGAGGCCACAACTCCATCCTCCCCCACCCCCAGCACAACACGCAACACCCCCCAACCCCAGTGCAAACACCCCTCAGCGCAACGTGCAACACCCCACCCCAATCATTAAATCTATCTCTCTTCCTTCCAATCTCTCTCGGGTACGGTTCCTGACACCACCACTGCTCCAGCCTTCCTCTTTCCATCCCCTGCCTATCCCAGCTCTCTCTGTCCCTAAACTCGCTATATCCAACCTCCCCCCTCATCCCTTCTTCACAGGCACCCTCCACGCCGGTTGGCCTGGAGACCTGAACCCACCACCCCATCGCCGCCATTCCATCCACACATCAACAGCTTCACTATCCCAACCATCTCCCTGCTCACCTACGTCTTTGACCCAGCCTTCATCAGTCTTCAACCCAGCCCAGTCTTCCACACAGCCTCGTTGGCGTTTGACACCAGCCTCCGACCAGGCCCCACCAGTCTTTGTCCCAGCCTTCGACCCAGCCTCATCAGCGGTCGACCCAGCCTTCACCAGTCTTCGTCCCAGCCTTCGACCCACCCTCATCAGCCGTAGACCTAGCCTTTAGCAGTCTTCAACCCAGCCTCGTCATTGTTCAACACCAGCCTCCTCAGCCTTCAAACCAGCCCCGTTGGCCAACGACCCAGCCCGTCATCCTTCGTGCCCACAGCCTCCGAATTAGCCTCCAACGCAAGCCCACAGGCGCGGATTAGCCTCGGACATGACCTCTAAGTTAACAACCTATTCCCTGCTCCAGCAGGCCACACCGCAAAGCAACTTCCTATGCTCCACGTACTAACCATATCCTGTCCGTTTGCGATCACACTCCTCGGGCCTTCAACCTCCCAATGTCCTCCTCACACTTCGCTGAAGCCTGTCCATCCTGTTCACCCGGTTCACATCCGATGAGCGACGACGTGTCCCTCCATTCCCCCACACAGCTCACCACCATCCCTCAGCCTTCAGCCGGCTCCTGTCTCAGCCTCCAAAGCCTTCTTTGTGATGGCTTCATACCAAATCTTCCATCATCTGGTGCCCTTGCTTGCAACCTGCCAGAGAACCACACCCCTCCACCAAAAGAAACTGGCGCTCTTCATCATCCTACGGATAACAACACCTGTACCTACCTCGATCATTACGATCCCCCCTTCACCAAGCTACCTCAACTACCACCCCATTCCCTTACAAAGAAAATCCTTAAAACTATTATGTTAAAGGTGTGGTCTATATCTAGTGAATATACACAAAATAAATCAAAAGACGTGTTTCCATTGTGGACCTCTATTGGTAGGCAAAGGCCCCCTTTGACTTGTCCAGGCTTGTCCAGCAGTACCCTACCATTACTGGACTGTCTATTGGACTGGACAGATTCTTAGCTGTGCTCTCCCATGATAACAATAACTTATTTGTCTTTTTGAATGTGCAGAGGGCATGAATTGTGTGTATCATGAAATGTATGAGGTTTGAGGACTTCCGTGACTTTTACTCTATCCGAGCAATTCATAATCCGGTAGTAGTTTAATATTTTTGCTTGCTGTGGTGATGGTTAAGTAGTTAAGTGACAGAAGTGTTGATGGAGATATGTACAAGTGCATAAGATTACAAGTGGCCTAGTCGGTTGTTTCCACATCATTTCAACCAAACAATTCAATGTGATGACATTGAATCAACTAAAACTAACATTGACATGACGTCTGTGCCCAGTGGGGAAGTGTATGACTTATGTCCTAGTCCCGTCTGGAGTCTCTCCTCATCAGTGTGTGTTTAGCTGGGTGTGGGCCTGTGCCATGTGGCTAAGTGTAGGGTGTTACCGTCCCAGCCGGGATAGGCAGGCCTTTATACTGTAGACCCAAAGGACTGTGGAGGTCTAACTCTAACCCCTAGAGTTAAGAGCAGAGCACATCTGTTTCAGAAGACTACTTTCCACACTGCAAGTGTGACTCTCACCAAGAGGAAATATAGATGTGCTGTCTTAAATTTGACCCTGCTTCTCAAAGCAGGAAAATAATTTTGCAGCAGCAGGAAAATTATTTTGCAGCAACAGTAAATGTGAATTATTATGTTGACGATTTGCATTTCCTGCCGTGCAGGAAAATTCCCTGTGACAACGGAGGGATCAAATTAAGATAGCAGATCTGTATTAACTCGCTAAGTTAGGGGGACTGTAACATGTAAAATGTCTGTGTGTACACTCCTCCTTCCTCTGCCTGAGTCACCTTTGCCACACTTGTGTTTGTGTGTGTGTGTGTGTGTGTTTGTGTGTGTGTCTGCGTGCGTCTGTTTACAACAGATCCACCCTCCTTTGTATCACTATAAACACAAATCGAGAGACATAAACATTTCGTCAGGCCTGGGCACATATATCTGTTAAATAGATTTGCACCGAAGCATCAGCTTAGCCAAAACCTCAAATTCTTCATAAATGAGGGGTTTATCATAGTTTCCCTTCTCAATGACTCCTCTAATTTTCGACTGGAAAAGCACATTTTCTGCCTGGTCCTATGGAAAAGACTGTGGAGCCGTGGAGTCAGAGAGCGTGTGTGCGCGCATGTGTGTGTGGAGACAGAGCAGTGGGTGCTACCAGCTGCCAGCTGCTAACAATGGAAAGAAAAGGACAGTAGGGGTCAGCTTCCACTGCCCACAGAAGAAAGTGGGTTGGAGCTATGTGACGAAAGAGAAAATGAGCGAAAGAGAGAAATAGATCACGATAGAGGGCGAGTGTGTGTGTGTGAGGATGAGAGGGAGTCAGAAAGTGACAGGTGAGGCCGCGTGACAAACACCTGAAGAGACCAAACGAAAGTTGGGGGCTGAAAGTCAACGAGAGAGAGAGGTGGAGGAGTAGAGGTCAAAGAGGACATCAAGGAAAGACACCTAAGGGAGGGGTGTTGCATGGCGGGCAGCTGTGCCAGACAGAAGGTGCTGTTATCCTGGCAGGTGGTGGAAGGGCTAATGGTGTCATGCCAGGCATCTGTGTGAGAGTGAGTGAGTGAGAGAGAGAGAGAGTGAGAGAGAGAGAATGCGACCCTGGCACTTTGAACAGCAGCCCTTCATACACACACACACACTCGTCAGACACAACACTCCAGTATCACTAGCCAGTGGGTTATTGCCTCGTGTATGTCAGCCTATTTTTTTGGGGGTCTGCGATGCAGATTACTCCTCATTTAAGTAGATTTGATCACAGAGCTCTGGCTGACGGGCACACTCAGTTCTACACTTAGAATGAAGGGTGACTCCATGAACCCTGGAGGTGTTCAATGCTTTGAGCGCGTTCCACAGCTACGCCGAGGCGACGCGACAACCAATGGTTGCGTGCCACGCCATCGACTGTGTGATCGACTAACACATTTCTATAGCATATGATGTGGCTAGCTGATACTTAAAATAACTATACAGGCGTTGTAAGATCTGTCAGGCGTCAGCAACGTCTAAGCTCTGGAACACGACCCTCATTAATAAAGGTTCCAAATGGAACCCCTCGCATTACATAAAGGTTCCGTTTTGAACCTTTTCACAGCCCTGAACACCCTTTTCAGAGTTCTTCGAGGGACCTTTTTGAACTGGAAAGATTCCCCGTGTGACTTTTACATTCATGATATGTAGATATTGATTCATGAAGCTTATAACTTAGAAATGACTCACAGGCTTAGTTCAGCTGTCTTACCCCTATCAGAGCCCCCAATACCAGCTTGTTTTATTCCTTTGTTTGTAAACAATGTAGGCCTAGTTGTAAACAAACACTGTACAGCCTCAAATGATGGTTCAAAGTATAATGTTGATATCATGGATGGTCAGCAATTGCATCCGTAGTTCTGTCTATGAATTTGAGAGGGGTTACATTTCCAGCCCCGTCCCTCAGTTTTTTTTTACAGAAACAGTGATGGGGTAACCTCTGTGATATTGTTTAAACCGCAGATCGCCCCTTTAAGAAACTCGGTTTCAAATTGGGTTGGCTGGGATTGAATGTCCCTAAGAAGTTGTTTTCATGGTTGTCTGAACAAAACAGTAGGCTTTTCATCTAATGACGAAATGATTATAGAGATCTAGGATTATACCACCTGAAAGCAGAAAGAATCATATCATAACGGAATCTGTTATGATTTAGAAGCAGTTCAATGAGGTTTAATACATTCATTTAAGTGTCTTGGGACCATCAGTAAACATTAGGATTGTCCACATAATGTGATTTCCCCCCCCCCCTAAATTAGACCCAGCATGGCGTTTATTTTGTCGCCAACTCTTCCCAATTATAGACAACATATTTGATTCATTCTCAGACAAATGTCCTGCTTTCAGGGTCACCTCTGCTGATGTCATAAGTGCCAAGGACATATGCTCCATTATGCCGCCTGATTGGCTCGTGGTCTCAGCATGCAAATCACGTCGGGCAGCAGCCAGTGTTACAGCTCTTCTTAATACACCAAACACATTACTTACTGTGAAAAGAGGATAGGGGAGAGAGAGGAGGGAAACAGGCGGGAGACAAAGAGAGGAAAGGTGGAGAGAGAAAGGTGGAGAGAGGGACGGGAGAAGGTTAGAAGGAGAAGAGGGAAGAACGGAGAGACAGGAGAGGGAGAGAGAGGAAAGAGGTAGAGGAGAAGGAGAGAGTTGGCAGGAGAAGGAGAAGAGGGAAGAACGGAGAGACAGGAGAGGGAGAGAGAGGAAAGAGGTAGAGGAGAAGGAGAGAGTTGGCAGGAGAAGGAGAAGAGGGAAGAACGGAGAGACAGGAGAGGGAGAGAGAGGAAAGAGGTAGAGGAGAAGGAGAGAGTTGGCAGGAGAAGGAGAAGAGGGAAGAACGGAGAGACAGGAGAGGGAGAGAGAGGAAAGAGGTAGAGGAGAAGGAGAGAGTTGGCAGGAGAAGGAGAAGAGGGAAGAAGGGAGAGACAGGAGAGGGAGAGAGAGGAAAGAGGTAGAGGAGAAGGAGAGAGTTGGCAGGAGAAGGAGAAGAGCGAGGCGGAAAGGGATGGACAGCGAGCAACGAAGTGGGAGAGAGATGGAGAAATATGACATTTTGGAGAGGGACAGTGAAAGAAAGAGGGAGTGGAGGAGGGGAAAACAGATGAAAAAAAGAGGAGGGAGTGGATAGAGGGTAAATAGTGCATGAGAAAGAGAGAGCGAGACAGAGAAACACAGAAACATAGTTTGAGAGAGAGAGAGACTGAGGCATCGGAGTGTGGTGTGTCCGAACAGCTCTCCATCCATCACAACACTTATCAGCGGTGCGGTTAGCGCCATAAGCCGAGGAGTGCAACGGCCCCTTAAGAAGCATTTAGATGCCATTAAAGACCACTATATTAAACAGACACACACACACACACACGCTGAGAGACACCATTCATCAACTGATGTCTGCAGGCTAACATCCCTCTGTTGTCTCTCTCTCTCTCTCTCTCTCTCTCTCTATTTATCTCTCTCCGTCTCTCACCACAACATCCTCTTCCACTGTCTGACTATGGCCTTGGGAATGTGGTCCATTGTTTGGGCAATGGGAATATACAGCTGGAGGTAGTTGAGACGCATTGAGATGTATGATTTGATAGAATTATGAGGGCGTTGAAGCATCAAGGGTCATTATGGTAGGCTGTTGTGATGGAGTGTTTTGTAACAGAATAGGTTACTCTTGGGCTCTTTTTTTTGGCCCAACCAAGGCCCAGAGTAAATTTGTTGGAGTGCCCGGAGTAATAAGAAAAAAGAGGGAGAGAGAGGGAAAGAGGGAGGGAGCAAGCGAGAGAGAGAGAGAGAGAGAGAGAGAGAGAGAGAGAGAGAGGTGGACAGCCATAGAGGAAGGGCCTAGAACAATCTGCTGTTGAGGGGACTGGGGCTGGGTCATCAATGAATGGCCAAGCTAGCCAGGCCTAAAGTAACCACATGCATCCCATCCAACTCCCCCTCCTCCTCTCTTCCCTCGATCTCCTCACTGACTCACTCACTCCGTCTCCCTCCCTCCTTCCCTCAGCCAAGGAGCATACTGTTAATCTGATCATTCACTTGTCAAACTAGACAAATGCAATTAGGAGGACGGGATACATTGGCACCGAGGCCTCGACAGTTCACTCCTCCTCCCTCTCTCCATTTATCTCTCTCTCCCTCTGTGTCTCTCCATTTCCTGCCTCACCACAAATTAATACACAGGCTATTCGTGTCCAGAACCATACAGAGCTATTACAGTGTGTGTGTGTGTGTGTGTGTGTGTGTGTGTGTGTGTGTGTGTGTGTGTGTGTGTGTGTGTGTGTGTGTGTGTGTGTGTGTGTGTGCAAATGTGTATGCCAGTTTGCTACAGCGGGAAAGCAATCCTGCAGCAACAGGAAATTTGAATTATTATGTGGATTATAATTCATGGACATTTTTGTAGGGTTTGAAGAAAATGTTGTAAGGGAAAACCTAGTCTGAAATGTTTAACTGGAAATCACAAAGTTCAGAAGCCTTTTTAAACCTCAAATACACTATACGTTTTAAATGTCCTGCATTGCAGGAAAGTTCCCCTGCAACAGGGTGATCCAATGATGATCCTACATCTGTACGTGTGTGTGGTGAGATGCAAAGGTGTCAGATTACCCTCATTAGTGGTGTTCTGTATAGGACAGAGTTAGGAGAAGGGCCTAACAACAGATACAGCTAGTCTGTTTCTTATCCTGAGAATGACCTGAGAATGACCCAGGAGGATATCGTGCCTTGTGCTGTCCTATTTTCACTCAAGGTTACACACATAAACGCAGACACACACACACACACACACACACACACACACACACACACACACACACACACACACACACACACACACACACACACACACACACACACACACACACACACACACACAGATACACACGCACACACCCCTCTGGATATAGCTCTGGTGGTAGTAATGTCATACGGTATCATCAGGTCAGAGTGGTGAGTGATCACATCAGGATCACTATGTATAAGGCTCCTGTGGGGGACAGTAATCCAGGATCATTAGGATGAATAGCAGTGGTGCAGTACACTGAGCCCCCTGTGTCAGAACCTGATTCAAGATCAGTTGTTTGTAGCCAGGCCACAGTAAGCCCTCTGAGGGAGAAACTGATTCAGGATCAGCCTGCAATGAGCAGAGGTGGTATAGGGTAGGCCCAGTAAGCTTCCAGTAGGAGTAATTGGTAGTGGGAGGAGGATCAACATCAACTCTTAAACACAAAGGCACCGAATCCCACATCAATACCAGGGCTTATCTTGTGAGAGGAGAGAGAAGGGAATGGAGGAGAGAACGAGAGAATCAACAGGATTATGGAGAAAGATAGAGAGCGTAAACTACTGAGAACACTGTGTGTGTGTGTGTGTGTGTGTGTGTGTGTGTGTGTGTGTGTGTGTGTGTGTGTGTGTGTGTGTGTGTGTGTGTGTGTGTGTGTGTGTGTGTGTGTGTGTGTGTGTGTGTGTGTGTGTGTGTGTCCATGGGTGCATGTTTTAGTGGACTATGCAAAGTGGCTGGTATTGAGTATATGGTTTCCAGTAGTCAGGTATGAAGGGTGAATATTTCAAACAGAGAGAGGGAGTTAGACTTACACTACCGTTCCAAAGTTTGGGGTCACTTAGAAATGTCCTTGTTTTTGAAAGAAAAGCACATTTCTTTGTCCATTAAAATAACATCAAATTGACCAGAAATACAGTGTAGACATTGTTTCAGAAGAAAGTCTTTGTTTCTGGCCATTTTGAGCCTGTAATCGAACCCACAAATGCTGATGCTCCTTATACACCAGCATACCGAAGTCGCCTCTTCACTCTTGACATTGAGACTGGTGTTTTGCGGCTACTATTTAATGAAGCTGCCAGTTGTGAGGCATCTGTTTCTCAAATTAGACACTCTAATGTGCTTTTCCTCTTGCTCAGTTGTGCACCGGGGCCTACCACTCATCTTTCTATTCTGGTTAGAGCCAGTTTGCACTGTTCTGTGAAGGGAGTAGTACACAGCATTGTGCGAGATCTTCAGTTTCTTGGCAATTTCTCGCATGGAATAGCCTTAATTTCTCGGAACAAGAATAGACTGACGAGTTTCAGAAGAAAGTTCTTTGTTTCTGGACATTTTGAGCCTGTAATCGAACCCACAAATGCTGATACTCCAGTTACTCAACTAGTCTAAAGAAGGCCAGTTTTATTGCTTCTTTACTCAGGACAACAGTTTTCAGCTGTGCTAAGATAATTGCAAAAGGGTTTTCTAATGATCAATTAGCCTTTTAAAATGATAAACTTGGATTAGCTAACACAACGTGCCATTGGAACACAGGAGTGATGGTTGCTGATAATGGGCCTCTGTACGCCTATGTAGATATTCCATACAAATTATCTGCCATTTCCAGCTACAATAGTCATTTACAACATTAACAATGTCTACACTGTATTTCTGATCAATTGATGTTATTGTAAAAAAAAGTATGCTTTTCTTTCAAAAACAAGGACATTTCTAAGTGAACCCAAACTTTTGAACGGTACTGTATACTGAACAAAAATAAAAACGCAACATGTAAATTGTTGGTCCCATGTTTCATGAGCTGAAATAAAAAAATCCCAGACATTTTCCAAATGCATAAAAAGCTTATTTCTCTCAAATGTTGCAGACAAATTTGATTACTTTCATGTTATTGAGCATTCATCCTTTGCCAAGATAATCCATCCACCTGTCAGATGTGGCATACCAAGAAGGTGATTAAACAGAATGATCGTTACACAGGTGCACCTCGTGCTGGGGACAATATAAGGCCACTCTAAAATATTCAGTTTTGTCACACAGCACAATGCCAATGATGTCTCAAGTTTTGAGGGAGTGTGGAATTGGCAGGCTGACTGCAGGAATGTCCACCAGAGCTGAATGTCCATTTCTCTATCATAAGCCACCTCCAATGTTGTTTTAGAAATGTTGGCAGTACATCCAACCAGCCTCAAAACCGTAGACCATATGTAACCACACCAGAACCTCCACATCCGGCTTCTTCACCTGCGTGATGGTCTGAGACGAGCCACCCTGACAGCTGATGAAACTGTGGGTTTGCACAACCAAAGAATTTCTGCACAAACTGTCATAAACTGCCTCATGGAAGCTCAACTCCGTGCTCATCGTCCTCACCAGGGTCTTGAACAGACTGCAGTTCGGCGTTGTAAGCGACTTCAGTGGGCAAATGCTCCCCTTCGATGGCCATTGGAACACTGTAGAAATGGGCCCTTCACTAGTTAATCCTGGTTTCAACCCCTCTTTCCTTTCAACAGGTAAGTTGACTGAGAACACATTCTCATTTACAGCAATGACCTGGGGAATAGTTACTGGAGAGAGGAGGGGGAATGAATGAGCCAGTTGGAAGCTGGGGTTGATTAGGGGCCAGATAGGGAATTTAGCCAGGACACCAGGGTTAACACCCCTACTCTTACAATAAGTGCCATGGGATCTTTAGTGAACACAGAGAGTCAGGACACCCGTTCAGCGTCCCATCCAAAAGACGGCACCCTACACAGGGCAATGTCCCCAATCACTGCCCTGGGGCATTGGGATATTTTATTTTAAACCAGAGGAAAGGGTGCCTCTTACTGGCCCTGCAACACCACTTCCAGCAGCATCTGATCTTCCATCCAAGGACCGACCAGGACCAACCGTGCTTATCTTCAGAGGCAAACCTCAGTGGGATGCAAGGTGTGTGTGTGTGTGTGTGTGTGTGTGTGTGTGTGTGTGTGTGTGTGTGTGTGTGTGTGTGTGTGTGTGTGTGTGTGTGTGTGTGTGTGTGTGTGTGTGTGTGTGTGAGAGAGAGAATATATTTAACCTTTACTTTGACAGGGAGTCATGTTGAGACCAAGGCCTCTTTTGTAAATGAGCCCTGTAATTACAAAGATACACATCAACTACAAAATACAAAACAGGATCATAGAAGAACACATTCTTCATCAAAAAGGTCCTCAATCTGCAGTGTACTGTCCTCCTTGAGATGTTTCCAACCAAAATTAGACAGCCAGCCAAACGACATGGGTCAGAAAATAGCCTCCTACCTCCAGTGGTTTATTGAAGTCATACGGGAAGTCAATGAATACGGAGTGAACCCGAAAAGATAGATACAGTACGAAAGCATTGTCCTGACCAGCTCTCTATACATAACAGGAATTGCTAGCGCCAAATACTGTTAGATTGAAAAGCTTAGCTGACAGCTATATTTTATACAGAAATACAGCATATAAGTTCAAGTGCACTGTTCCAAGCACCTAACATGCTAAATACAACACTCTGCTGATGTGAAATAATAGGCTATAACAATGGTAGCTAGCATATGTACACTGGACGGCAAACGGCTAACATAACTAGCAATGTAAAGGTATATAATCACAATGTTCTCAGCATTAAAAATGCAAAATACTTCCTAATATAATTAGATGAATGGCTAATTAAACATTTTAATATTCACAAGCCATGCTTACGCAGGCATAAAAGGATGGCATATAATCATGAGTCCATTGCTGGCCTGACAAATGTGCTTAATCAAACGAAGCACTTCCTGCTTCCTGTTTTACAGCGCCACAGAACAAAGTACCATAGAAGAAATACGATTAACTAGGTGCCATACATGATATGGGCAGTAAATGGCGCTAAATCACAAAGTGCGTACAAAACCTGAATGAGAGGCTGAATTGGCCTAGATGTACCAAAATGTAGAAGTGTGTGAGCAGGTAGAAGTGTGGGTTATTATATGCATGTGAAAGAATATTCCTAATAGTACATTATACCTGGGTTATTGTGTTAGCATATGCACAGTATAGAGCAGCATATAGCGTTACAGCACTTACAGCCACCTGTAGGCCCTCTCCTATCCCTCTGGTCACCACAACCTGGTGCTCTGTCACTGGGGATGATTATCCCTCAAACCCCCCCTCCCCCACCCCCGGAGGTCATGGTGCTCATGAGGGAGAGGTGGAGTGGGAAAGGTGGAGAGGGGGATGAAGGGGAGTTAGAGGATTAGATTGTGGTCCCTCTGGGGTCCCTTAGAAAGAAAATGGAAGAGCAAGGTCATACACACACACATGTTCGTGCCCGGGCACACACACACGCACGCACACACTGTGTCATGTTAATGATGGTCATTAGTCACCAGGGCTGAAGGGCACTGGCTGGGGACTGGCTGCCCTATGGAACAGTAGGAGATTACAAAACACTCGCCCTGTTCTGGAAGGAAATGTCTAGGATTTCTGACATGCCCATGTGTAAATCTTATCTGAAGGGATACCATGTATTATCTGACTGCTATTTACTCTGTTGTATAAAAAATATACATGACTTTGAGCCAAAGCATGGCTGTCCTGTCTTTTTCTATTTTAGCCAGCGTGTGTTCCAAGCCAGCTAAGAGAACAGTGTAGCCCCCAGCAACAGTCTGCTCGTCACAGGCTGACAGTACAGTTTACTCTAGGACGGGGTCTCCAACAGGTCTCGCAGCCCACCTATGAGGAGCTCGCCAAACAATTCAGAAAGTGCATGGAATCTTCACGTGTTCTACCACAAAACTGTCATAAGTATCAGACACAGCCAAGCTCCCAGCTGCTATCTAATCAACGCAACATTGCTGTTATCCCACCCCTGGTCAGCCACTATTGGCTTAAAAAGCCAAACCTAACACAATATCTGCCAATTCATTTCCAACAATATTTCCCCTGTATGTCTGTGTGGTGCGCGCCTTTGTCTCTCACTCTGTGTGAAGCCTGTTGATGTGATAACCGTCATGTGGGTTGACAGAACTACTATCCCCAAAACCTTAAATGTTACCTGCAAAGTAGGCTTACCTGGCAGAAGTATTTCATGAGTAAGTCTATCATTTGTATCTATTATTTGTTATTTGGTAACTTTGCCATGAAATGAGCAGCAGCAGTACCGAACCATCACTGGACCGGCACAGTAGATGCACATTCCTCACTTGCTAGATGTGCAATTAAAGGGGAATTACAATCAACAATCAAAAGTCTTCTGATGTGATTTAAGCATAGACATGGACTCAGAACATCACATTTCTGTTGTTTCTCTATGAACAATTGGAATTTTAAGATAGAAAAGTAAAACTGAGAACGTCATTTGTGAAAATATAAAACAGAATTTGCAGGGGGAAAATCACAGATTTTATAGGGGCCTCCTTAGAGTTGTTTATGGACCATTATTTTACCAGGTATATTTGCAGAAAATTCTCTTGTACACTAAGGACCCGGGGAGGAGTTGACAACATAGTGCACTACTTTCTCTTGTACACTAAGGACCCGGGGAAGAGTTACAGGGGAGAGGAGAAGAGATGAATGTGCCTATTTGAAAGCTACAGTGGGGGGAAAAAGTATTTGATCCCCTGCTGATTTTATACGTTTGCCCAATTACAAAGAAATGATCAGCCTATCATTTTAATAGTAGGTTTATTTGAACAGTGAGAGACAGAATAACAACAAAAAAATCCTGAAAAACGCATGTCAAAAATGTTATAAAATGATTTACATTTTAATGAGGGAAATAAGTATTTGACCCCTCTGCAAAACATGACTTAGTACTTGGTGGCAAAACCCTTGTTGGCAATCACAGAGGTCAGATGTTTCCTGTAGTTGGCCACCAGGTTTGCACACATCTCAGGAGGGATTTTGTCCCACTCCTCTTTGCAGATCTTCTCCAAGTCATTAAGGTTTCAAGGCTGACGTTTGGCAACTCGAACCTTCAGCTCCCTCCACAGATTTTCTATGGGATTAAGGTCTGGAGACTGGCAAGGCCACTCCAGGACCTTAATGTGCTTTTTCTTGAGCCACTCCTTTGTTGCCTTGGCCATGTGTTTTGGGTCATTGTCATGCTGGAATAACCATCCACGACCCATTTTCCATGCCTTGGCTGAGGGAAGGAGGTTCTCACCCAAGATTTGACGGTACATGGCTCCGTCCATCGTCCCTTTGATGCGGTGAAGTTGCTAAGTCCCCTTAGCAGAAAAACACCCCCAAAGCATAATGTTTCCACCTCCATGTTTGACGGTAGAGATGGTGTTCTTGGGGTCATAGGCAGCATTCCTCCTCCTCCAAACACGGCGAGTTGAGTTGATGTCAAAGAGCTCCATTTTGGTCTCATCTGACCACAACACTTTCACCAGTTGTCCTCTGAGTCATTCAGATGTTCATTGGCAAACTTCAGACGGGCATGTATGTGCTTTCTTGAGCAGGGGGACCTTGCGGGCGCTGCAGGATTTCAGTCCTTCACGGCGTAGTGTGTTACCAATTGTTTTCTTGGTGACTATGGTCCCAGCTGCCTTGAGATCATTGACAAGATCCTCCCGTGTAGTTCTGGGCTGATTCCTCACCGTTCTCATGATCATTGCAACTCCACGAGGTGAGATCTTGCATGGAGCCCCAGGCCGAGGGATATTGACAGTTCTTTTGTGTTTCTTCCATTTGCGAATAATCACACCAAATGTTGTCACCTTCTCACCAAGCTGCTTGGCGATGGTCTTGTAGCCCATTCCAGCCTTGTGTAGGTCTACAATCTTGTCCCTGACATCCTTGGAGAGCTCTTTGGTCTTGGCCATGGTGGAGAGTTTGGAATCTGATTGATTGATTGCTTCTGTGGACAGGTGTCTTTTATACAGGTAACAAGCTGAGATTAGGAGCACTCCCTTTAAGAGTGTGCTCCTAATCTCAGCTCGTTACCTGTATAAAAGACACCTGGGAGCCAGAAATCTTTCTGATTGAGAGGGGGTCAAATACTTATTTCCTTCATTAAAATGCAAATCAATTTATAACATTTCTGAAATGCGTTTTTCTGGATATTTTTGTTGTTATTCTGTCTCTCACTGTTCAAATAAACCTACCAGTAAAATTATAGACTGATCTTTCTTTGTCAGTGGGCAAACATACAAAATCAGCAGGGGATCAAATAATTTTTCCCCCACTGTATATATCTTTTTTTTTTCAGTTTTAAAAAGTAGCCCTCATGCTAGAAAAGGTTGGAGTCCCTTGCCCTAGGACAAACACACAGACAGTGTCAGTCTCTCTGAGATGTTAGTGTATGTGTGTGTGTGCATGCGTGAGTGCGTGTGTGTGCGTGCGTATGCTCTAAGAGATCAGTGTGTGTATGTGTGTGCGCATCTATGTGAGTGTGTGGGTCCTGCGTCCCTGCCTGTGTGTGTGTGACAGCAGAGCGGCACTCCCGGCTAATCCTAACAGACGCAGAGTTCTGGAGAAGTCCGTCTGACTGGCATTTGGTCAGGTGGCAGGGGAACGATCTGTCATCCAGTCAGAAACACAGCGACCAAGCACTTTGCTCTGCTCAGAAAGGCCTGGAACATCAGGCCTTTTTGTGTTGTTTTGCCCTGAGCGTTCAGGTAGCTGCTGGGGATACAGTATGTTGGTATTGTAGGTCTTCTCACGGTGTCTGTGTCTCACCCTCAGTCACCCAGCTGTCCCACTGTGTAGGCATTTGGTTGAATTCAAAACCAGAGCCTTTAGCGATGCTTAATGCTAGCTTTGAATCCGCTACACAGCAGTTGCATAATACAGCAACGTTTGCATTGCCTTAAAAAGCTAAACTTAGTCTCCCAGCTAGCCCTGAAATGTCCCCATAACAAAGCCCATTAGCTGTAAAGACTTCCAGTAAACACTCTGTTCGCCTCTGGCCATTATTTCTGTCTGTTGTGTTTACTGGTAGTGTTGGCTTTAATGAGGATACTTTGTTTTTGTAATGTTTCGTAATCCTTCCCCAGCGAAACAGTAGAAAGCACATATTCCCAAAAATATACGTTTTGCCCCCTTTAATGTTTAGTAATAATGAGTAGGACTATAGGAGAATTGTGACACTTCATAAGACAAGGCCATGCTTAGATAACGCTGAGCAATGATTACCATTATATTCTGTCATTTATTCAACATTGTCGTATCATCTTCAGGCAGTGTGTCTGCGTGTGTACTGGATGTGTGTGGTGAATGTTTGCTGCGTGTGTGTGTGTGTGTGTTTGACCCCATAGGGACCACAATCTAACGGTGGTGAGTGAGAGAGAGAGTGAGAGAGAGAACAAAACATTACTATTGGTGAGGCAATGTTTTTCCACTCCTCAATTGTCCAGTGTTGGTGATCGCGTGCCCACTGGAGCCACTTCTTCTTGTTTTTAGCTGATAGGAGTGGAACCCGGTGTGGTCTTCTGCTGCAATAGCCCATCCTTGACAAAGACAGACGAGTTGTGTGTTCCGAGATGCTGTTCTGCACACCACTGTTGTACTGCGCCGTTATTTGCCTGTTTGTGGCCCGACTGTTAGCACGATTCTTGCCATTCTTCTTTGACCTCTCATAAACTAGCTGTTTTCGCCCACAGGACTGCTGCTGACTAGATGTTTTTTGTTTGTTGAGCCATTCACGGTAAACCCTACACACTGGCCTAGGAGGCTGGCCGTTTCGGAGATATTGGAAACCTGAGGCACGCCTGGCACCACGCTCAAAGTCACTTAGGTCACTCATTTTGCCAATTCTAATGTTCAATCGAGCAGTAACTGAATGCCTCAATGCCTGTCTGCCTGCTTTATATAGCAAGCCACGACCACCTGACTCACTGTCTGTTGGAGCAATCCATTTTTGTGAATGGGTGGTGTACGTAATAAACTGAGTATATGTACACTGATTATTCAAAACATTAGGAACACCTGCTCTTTCCATGACATAGACTGACCAGGTGAATCCAGGTGAAAGCTATGATCTCTTATTGATGTCACCTGTTAATGCCACTTCAATCAGCCTAGATGAAGGGGAGAAGATATTTAAGCCTTGAGACAATTGAGACATGGGTTGTGTATGTGTGCCATTGAGAGGGTGAATGGGCAAGACAAAATGCCTTTGAACAGACTAGGTTAGTAGGTGCCAGGCGCACCGCTTTGAGTGTCAAGAACTGCAACGCTGCTGGGTTTTTCACGCTCAACAATTTCCTGTGTGTATCAAGAATGGTCCACCACCCAAAGGACATCCAGCCAACTTGACACAATTGTGGGAAGCATCGGAGTCAACATGGGCCAGCATCCTTGTGGAATACTTGTAGAGTCTATGCCCCGACGAATTGAGCCTGTTCTGAGGGCAAAAGGGCTGTAACTCAATATTAGGAAGGGAAATTATATTATTTTATACCAATACAATTGCTCAGAGAAAGATTTTGTTTAATAGGTAATAACTTTTTTTCTCAAAAAAGGTAGGGGTCAAACCGATTGAGACCCCTGTTTTCAATACATTTCAGTACCTCACCTTGCAAGGATACCAGTACTGAGCCTTTTCTAAAAAAAAAACCATGAGATTGGAGAACATATTGGGAGGGATCTTGCACCATTCCTCCAAACAGAATATTTCCAGATCCTTGATATCCTTTGTCTGCTCTTATGGAGGGGTTTCATGTCCGCAGTCTGAGTTGGCCAAAGCCAAAATGTAGATTTTTTTTTGTGGCCAATTAACCATTTCTTTGTGGATTTTGATGTGTGCTTGGGGTTATTGTCTTGCTGGAAGATGCACTTGCGGCCGAGTTTCAGCCTCCTGGCAGAAGCAAACTGATTGGAGTGGATTTAACAGGTGACATCAATAAGGGATCATAGCTTTCACCTGGATTCACCTGGTCAATCTATGTCTTGGAAAGATCAGGTGTTCCTAATGTTTTGTACACTCAGTGTAGCGCAGTATGTGAATTATTTTTTTTGCTCATATTTATCAATAATTTTGGACACCACTGTTTTATTTTTATTTATTTAACCTTTATTTAACCAGGCAAGTCAATTAAGAACTAATTCTTATTTACAATGATGGCCTATCAAGACGCAGAAGGAATCCTGTGAGGATGACTCCTGGGATTCAAAATAAAAATGTTGAACAAAACGCGAATGTGAGGAGTGCGTAACTGGCTACAGGGAAGTCAGGCGCAGGAGAGCAGAAATGGGTAGCAAACGGAGCCCTTTATTGAGGTGAACAAAACACGGCACTCAGAAAACTAAACACACATGGGTTACAATAACCCGGCGCAAACCAGCCTGGAGTACACATCATTTGAGTCAATAGGAGGTGTATCTGTGGATGTATTTCAAGGCCTACCTTCAAACTCAGTGCCTCTTTGCTTTACATCATGGGAAAATCAAAAGAATTCAGCCAACACCTCAAAATTGTTGACCTCCACAAGTCTTGTTCATCCTTCGGAGCATTTTCCAATCGCCTAAAGGTACCACGTTCATCTGTACAAACAATAGTACGCAAGTATAAACACCATGGGACCACGCAGCCGTCATACCGCTCAGGAAAGAGACGCGTTCTGTCTCCTAGAGATGAATGTACTTTGGTGCGAAAAGTGCAAATCAATCCCAGAACAAAAGCAAAGGACCTTGTGAAGATGCTGGAGGAAACAGGTACAAAAGTATCTATATCCACAGTAAAGCAAGTCCTATATCGACATAACCTGAAAGGCCGCTCAGCAAGGAAGAAGCCACTGCTCCAAAACCGCCATAAAAAAGCCAGACTACAGTTTGCAACTGCACATGGGGACAAAGATCGTACTTTTTGGAGAAATGTCCTCTGGTCTGATGAAACAAAAATAGAACTCTTTGGCCATAATGACCATCGTTATGTTTGGATTAAAAGGGGGAGGCTTGCAAGCCTAAGAACACCATCCTAACCGTGAAGCACGGGGTTGGCAGCATCATGTTGTGGCGGTGCTTTGCTGCAGGAGGGACTGGTGCACTTCACAAAATAGATGGCATCATGAGGAGGAAAACTATGTGGATATATTGAAGCGACATCTTAAGACATCAGTCAGGAAGTTAAAGCTTGGTCGCAAATGGGTCTTACAAATGGACAATGACCCCAAGCACACTTCCAAAGTTGTGGCAAAATGACTTAAGGACAACAAAGTCAAGGTATTGGAGTGGCCATCACAAAGCTCTGACCTCAATCCCATAGAACATTTGTGGGCAGAACTGAAAAAGTGTGTGCGAGCAAGGAGGCCTACAAACCTGACTCAGTTACATTAGCTCTGTCAGGAGGAATGAGCCAAAATTCACCCAACTTATTGTGGGAAGCTTATGGAAGGCTACCCGAAACGTTTGACCCAAGTTAAACAATTTAAAGGCAATGCTACCAAATACTAATTGAGTGCATGTAAACTTCTGACCCATTTCACATTCTTAAAATAAAGTGGTGATCCTAACTGACCTAAGACAGGGGATTTTTACTAGGAATAAATGTCAGGAATTGTGAAAACTTGAGTTGAAATGTATTTGGCTAAGGTGTATGTAAACTTCTGACTTCAACTGCATATATAGTAGAGAGAGGGAGAGAGAAAGACAGAGAGAGACACACACACACAGAGAGACAATACTGCTGAGCTAAGGGAATTCTCTAACCCATACTTGGGGGTTTCATAGAGGCTCAGTGATTCCTCTCCTCAGCTGCTCCCCATCTAGGGTGTATGGCGGGCCGGAGGAGATAAGAATGCCTTCAAAGAAAACGACACAGTCAGACGCACGCACACGCATTAAAGACGATGCAATGAAAACGTATTCTTGAACAGTGCAGTCGCAGCGCAGCCTGTTATTGTGTCGCGTGGTTTTGGTCAGAGCCATGGTACTGACAGATTGGAGAGTCCCATTCCAGAAGGACTGGGTTTGTCTGCTGTTGATGTTGCTCTCTGCTTTTGTTTGTGTGTGTCTCTGCAGGCCTGTTGTTGCCTGTGTCTGTTGGTGCCAGTTTATGCTCTGTGCCTCTGACTGGGTTTTTTCTACTGTCTCTGTATCCCACTCATTGTGTTTTATGTGTTTGGCAACAGTATCTTCCACTGCACATCCTATCCTCATCCTGAGAATACATTTAAACACTTCCTCTCCGGGTTCATCTCTGTGGCATCTTTCATACGCAGTTCAAAGCCATGAGACGCAGAGAGATAACTGGTGTAAAGTTTCTGGGAAGTCGGTGCAGAGCCCCAGTCCTCACAGCTAAACTACATTAAACGGCAGGGAGCTGTATCATAGGCAACACCGCTCTTTGAGACTGACCTATGTCCTACTGTTGTTTGTCACAAGGAGGATTCAGAAAAAAACACATAAAAGGGAAATTATACCCTTTCATTTTTTGCATTTACTTGGCTTCCAAACCCCCTGTGAAGAGATGACTATGTCATGTAAAGAGGGTGAGAGAGAAAACAGAAGAAGAACAAGGAGGAAAACATCAATCACCAGCTCAGCTAAGAACCACTAAAGCTATGCACAACAATGTAAACACTACCACTGCCTGAAAGTGAAGTCTGTAGAGAACATAGACTGCCTATCTAAATCCTCCTACTAGGACGGCTAGTAACCTAGTTCACTGGTTCTCAATCCTGGTCATGGGGACACAAAGGGGGCACATTTTTGTTTTTGCCCTAGCACTACACAGCTGATTCAAATGATCAACTCATCAAAAGGCTTTGATGACTTGAATCAGGTGTGTAGTGCTAGGGCAAAAACTAAAATGTGCCCCCTTTGTGTCCCCATGACCAAGGTTGAGAACCACTGGCCTAATTGTTTAGAGCATTGGGCCAGTAGCCAAAATGTTTCTGGTTTGAATCCCCAAGATGACTAAGTAAAAAAAGCTATCAATGTGCCCTTGAGCAAGGCACTTAATCCTAGTTGCTCTGGATAAGTGTCTGCCAAACTCTAAATGTAATCCCACCAGATTGGACTTCCTGTTTTACACGTCCTGTTTCCTGTCACATTCCAGATTACCTCCTGGAGCTGCTGAACCGTTCTGAGGTTGTCCTGCAAGAGTCCTACCCCCCGGCGCTGGGTTTCCTGTACACCCAGAACACCCGCGTGTTCACTGAGCTGTACACGGAGCTGAGACGGTACTACCGCGGCTCCAACATCAACATCGAGGAGGCGCTCAACGAGTTCTGGGCCCGCCTGCTGGAGAGGCTGTTCAAGGGAGCCAACGGACAATACCTCATAGGTAACGTAAACATTACACATTGAACTTAAATATGATCTTTGAAATATTTCACTTTTAAAATCTCCATTGAAAATAAATGCGGCTTTTTTTCCCAACTTATCCAAACATTAAGTAGAATAATAATGAAATGATTTCATCGATCTGACTCCAATGTTATGTGAATAAATGCAACAGGCCTTGTGCGTCTCTGGAGGATCTAGCAAGATAGCGAATAATTGCATCAGTGACTCAGTATGACTATAATGAACATGTGTCTGTCTTCCACCGTTATGCAATTATTAAGAGGCTGGGTACAAATAGCTAATCCTGGACACCAATGTTCCAGCATGAATTTATTGCGGCAAGCAGCTCAGGGATGTTAAGTTGGTACCCAAGCATGTGCTATGTGTGTAGGGTAGATAATTAACAACTATCAAATTATAGGCACATAGCCAATCAAGTAATTACTCTGTGGAAGGAGGGATGCATTTACTAATAGAATGTATTAGTCCCAAAATAATTGACACTCAAACAATTACAGTGTACATGAAATACCCGATACATGACAAACTACTCTGAATAAGTGACTATCACCAATAAGCTAAGACTTTTATTTAACCTTTTTATTTAACCAGGCAAGTCAGTTAAGAACAACCCAACACTACAATTGAATTCACACGGTAACATGAATTTAATTTGTTCGAGTTTTCATCAGTCATCACAACTCTCCTAGTGCCAATGACCCCAAGGACTTCCGTGGGAACGTCTCTTTCCCGAGATTGCCACGGCGAAGGTGTGACTCTCTCCTATGAGATGCAAATATACAGCCATCCATCCAGAAAATGCCAAATTGTATGAACATGCCAGGCTGGCTTCTATCACTGGCCTTCGTCATTGTTCACATTTGTTCACTCTCTATTTATTCGCCCCACAAACTCTTGCGTTGAAATTGAATTACCTCAACCCTGGTAAATATTGTCATGATTTTCATCTGGTTTGCTTTCAACTTTTATTCTTAACTATGTGAGGTTTTTATCTTGCTTTAGCTATCATTATGAGGGATGTATGAAGGGTGTTTAACTAATAAAGTTATTTTGATTGTAGGTGATGACTACCTGGAGTGTGTGTCCAAGCAGTCGGAGACGCTGCGACCCTTTGGTGACACCCCCCGCGACCTCAAGTTGAAGGTGACGCGTACATTTGTGGCGGCACGCTCCTTTGTCCAGGGACTGGTGATCAGCGGGGAGGTGGTTCGCAAGGTGTCACAAGTAAGGCAGACCATCTTTCTCCCTCTTATCTTTGTCGGTGTCTTTTTTTCTCTCTCTCTCTCTCTCTCTCTCTCTCTCTCTCTCTCTCTCTCTCTCTCTCTCTCTCTCGCTGTCACTGTCACTGTCGCTCTCTCATCCTGTCAGTTAAACCTACTGTACATCAATCTGGCACTTTATACACCAAGTATTTGGTGCTTTGAGATAAGTTTTGAGAAACATTCTACCAAACTAATGCTACGGTGCCTCTTCTTCTAATGTAAACAAAACACCCACACTACAAGCAGCTTAATGACTGTCTCAAATCCTCCACGAATCCTACAGCATCCGGCATTTATTTTGTCTTGTCATGTTGTCTGTGGCTTCAGACCTTTGTAGCGCTGTGCGTCACACTGTGTACAGTAGTTCTCCGGCGGCTCTATACTGCTTCTCTAGAACAGTGTGTGGTAAACACACTCAGTCACGGGGCCCATTAACAGCCTATAAATAGGGCTGTGCGTCTCATTACTGGCCAATTAATATCTGATAGAGTTACAGCGCATCAGAGGAGGGAGAAATCTAAGAGCAGAACACTAGGTCGTTCACACATACAGTGTGCACAGGAGAGAAGGGAGAGAGTGAGCCACAGCTCTGGACAATGTCAATGGAGCTACCTGAGGTAGAGGAAGGGAAGGTAGGAGAGGATGAGTGGAGAGTAGAGGAATGGAGCAGAGAGGAAGGTGAGGAGGAGAAAGGGGAGATTTATGCATTATGTGGAGTTTCGAGTCTGATTGGACCAGCCAGGGAGGCAGCGGGCTGAGCAGAATGCCAGATGGCATGCTGGGATATGGGTACGCTCCCCACCCCCCTCTCTCTCTCCTCCCTGTAGTTCCAATCAGACTGTAATTGGGATTGTGGGGGATTGTGTGGATAGGAGAAAGGGAAACGGAGAGAGAAAGAGAGGGTAGAGAGGGTTTTAGATGAGGTGGAGAGGAAAGAGCGAATGAGAGAGAGTCGGAGTGAAAGGGACACTCATGTACACACATGTTGACCTTGGCTCTGACAAGAGATCACTGTGAGATGTACACCTTCTCTCACCCCCTCCCCTGCCATCAAATCACACTGTATCCCAGAGTACTGTCTGTGTGCCTGTGTGAATGCGCGCCAGAAAACTCCCTGACCTCATTGAGAATAGCAGCGGTTGCCCTGCGCCCTGGCATTAGTGCAGGGATGACATTTTGTAATTTGTAAAAGCCGCACTAATTACTTACGCATTTTCCCCAGCCAATGTCATTTAATGGACACATCGCTCAATGTCCTTCGGCAGCAGCAACACGGCTACACTCAGGGAATATGGATCAGATCAAGCAGCTCTGGGGGAGAGGAGGAGAAGGGAGGGGAATAGGTAGAATATGTGTGTGGGGGTGAGATAGCTAGCAACTGCTTATCAGCCTGACACCCTGCGGGCTGGCAGTGCTCTGTAGTCCAGCCTGGCAGGTCTGGAGAGTGGATCCACAGGGCATACGTCATAAATAGAAATGCCAGCTTAGCGTGGCTGGCTGTCTGCCCATGCTAATACTATTCCTTGTTCCCCTGCTAGGCTAGGCTACACTAACTGTTGCCATGCTAATGCCTGGCCTTATTCCCTTAAGCCCATGCTAACTCTAATGCCCACTAACTCTAATGCCCCTGTGGCATGGCGAGGCTAACTTCTGCCATGCTTTCCCTTATTCCCCCGGCTACGCTAGGCTACACTACGCTAGCTGTGGCCATGGTAATTCTGGGCCTTATTCCCTTATGCTCGCGGCTTCGCTTCGCTAGGCTTTGCTAGGCTTCGCTAGGCTTCGCTACCTGTGGCCACGGTAATTCTAGGCTTTATTCCCTTATGCTTGCAGCTAGGCAATGCTACGTTGTGCGCTTAATTGAGTTATCCGAAGGTCCCTCTGTGTGGGCTGCGTATCTTATCCCCTCTATAGGGACACACAGAGAAACTGAGGCTGAGAGAGATGCATCACGCTAACACGCTAACCTTCACATCAGCACAATACTATTAACCCTCACCTTGCCTTATGGAGAGGACAATTATATAGTAGTGAACACACTTTTAGTAGGCTACACCTCCTCATGACTGTTGCAAAGAGATGACCTCGAACAGTTTATAAAAGCCTAATATCAATTTAATAACCCTGCACTTTCCTTACTTCAGAATAGGAGAGTGTGAACTGTACCTTTCACTATTGCGGTAATATCAACAAATGTCGTTGGTGCGCTGATTTTAACACTCCCCTTGCACTATACGTGACGGGGGGACATTTTTCACCGTCGCATCAATATTGACCCCCTACAGAAGAGCAGATATTTCTCAGTAGTAGTGCTCTGATTTTAACCTTACTCTTGTCTTGTGTGTGGAGGGGGCCATTTCTCATGTGTGCGTTGACATTAACTGCTGTAGCAGGAGCTGATTGCCTGAGCCCAGGGCTGTACTTTATGGTGCCTCTCCTTTCCAACCGCCTGCAGGTGTGTGTGTGTGTGTGTGTGTGTGTGTGTGTGTGTGTGCGTGTGTGTGTGTGTGTGTGTGTGTGTGTGTGTTAATCTGTAAGTGTGTGTGTGTGTGTGTGTGTGTGTTAATCTGTAAGTGTGTGTTAGTGTGTGTGTGCACAGATAAAGGATGGGAGAAACTGAGAGAGAGAGAGATAAAGAGAGAAACGTTTTTGCTCAGAGGTAGTTCTCTCTCCTCCCTGTGGTATTCCCTAGCTTCCAACATCACCACCAGTTTTCAGGGACGCTCTCTGTCCTGATGGTACAGTACAGTAGGAAGTAGGCCACAGCACGCGCCACATATATCACTACGAGGCTTGGAGTCTAGTACGTCTAACGCAGTGGGAAGAGGCTACTCATAAATCTTCATTAATTACACAATGAGAGAAAGGGAGAGAGAGAGGCCACCCTATTCCCAGGAACTCTCTGACATGTATACAGTATATGGAGATGTAGTGTAGTCAGGGTCACAGTGGTAAGGTTGAATAATGTACTGTTTACATGTAGTACTGATAATGCCATTGGCGTGACACGCGCGCACACACACACACACACACAAACACACACTTGCTCTTAATTCACAATTCTCCAAAGGTTACCTAATTAGTGTAAGGTCAGTGTGTAGAACTGTGTAGTTTGTGTCTGTATCGGTTAGCCAGGCCCAGCATCTCTCTCTCTCTCTCTCTCTCTCTCTCTCTCTCTCTCTCTCTCTCTCTCTCTCTCTCTCTCTCTCTCTCTCTCTCTCTCTCTCTGCTTGGTGTGCATCCAAAGAATTACAGGGAGGGAAACTTTGAGCATTAACCTCAAGCAATCAGGGCATGGATGATTTGCTCACTCCATTAAGCCTATTGTCTATGGTTTGGGATGTCAGAGCTACAGTATGCTAGCATGAACCCAGATTTGTTTGTGTCCCTCTCATTGCCTCATTGTTTGGCATGACAATGAATGAAAAGGAGTTGACAAGACAGCACAAACATATCTGGGATCAGGCTAACAGTATAGCATCGCTGTCTGATGAAAACCTCTCATCTTTGACAGTTGACATTTTTTTAAAACATTTATTGAAAGCAGTGACTCCCTTCCATGTACTCTGAATATTGCAAGACTCTAGAACCAAGAAAATGTATTGAAAATAGCTTCTGACGTTTCAGAATTGTATGTTCTGTAATGGGAAAATATTTGTCCATTTCCTGAAAAGTTTCTGTTTTGGAGATAAGAGTTTTCCATCAGACAGTGACGATAATGGGCTTCTCTGGCTGCAGTCGTGCTATAAAGCCCTCACTTCATTGAATGTGTGCAGGATGATAATATTAACTCAAATGAAGGAAAATTCCTTCCTTTCAAATATTCTGTCTCTTCCTTTGTGTCTACTCCCTGACTCTAGTTCTTCATGTTCTCTCTCCCGTCTCTCCATTTGCTTTCTGGAACCTTCTTTTTTTCAACTCTTTTCTTCGGGCTCCATATATGTCTTTCCACCCCCCCAAAAAATGTCTCTCTCTCTCATCAAAACAGTGATTGCCTGACTCATTCTTTTGCCTAACGAGCGGAGGAGAAAAGGAGTAAAGGAGGAGAGGAGGGGGGATGCGGGGGCGTGCTGTAGAGTCAGGATGTGAAACAAACACTATTTCATGTCATCACCAGAACCCTGCATTCCCATTGATTCATATTGACTGTTTCCTAATCAATAGATAGTCACTGCCTGCTGTCAACATCAATATCATCAACAGTCTATGGATGTAAAGTGAACTGTCTCCTGGTACGATATCAATAGCAGGTTAACAATCACATTATAATTAGTAGATAAGGAACCTAACCTAGCTCATCAGCGCCGTCACTGTCTGGTATCATTAGAGGAAGAGGCTTCTGTCGGTGGTCCTGAGACCATGTTCATTTAACATTGGATACTGTTAGCGAATGTCTGCATGTTTCTGCTATCTAGGCTTTGTCTGACTTTGGTATGACAAGGGTGGCGGTTTCCAGGAAAAGCATCACACCGCCCCAGATGTCAGCTAAGAAGAGTTTGGTATTCCGAGCTGAGCTCTCAGTCTCCCTCTCACACAGATACACACACACTTATTCTGGAGTTTTGTATGCGTAGCCGGGGCTCTCTTGCTAGCAGGGCTTACTGGTATTAACCCAGTTTCAGTTATAATGCACCAAGGCCCTTTCCTGAGGGAACAGCCCAGTGGGATAGCGAGAGAGAGAGGCGGAAGAAAAGAAGGATGGCGGGATCTGGTGGAAAGTGAAGACGGATGTGTCATGCAGGGGGAAAAAAGCTCATTCTCTCGGCTGATCGGTTTCCACGGTAACCAGGTTGACTAAAACCTACAAGCGTGGCGCTAGCGTAAAAGAATGGCCATGGGAAGTGACCTCCCGCTGTATTGTGCGCGCGTGTGCGTGTGTGTGTGTGTGTGTGTCGTTTGTTCGCCCATCGCCAAGGAAACGCGTTCACAGGATCTTAAGCTGTTCTCCTTTCCACATATCTCAGGACCCATGATAGTAAATGACGATAATGGAACTATTGTAGTAGTGGCAGAAGCAGTAGTAACCGTTGGAATGGCAGGGACAGTCACTGAAGGGCCTGATGTATTTCTATCAGTCTTGTTTGTCATTGGAACATATGCTATTGCTCATAGAGGTGTTGGAACGGCCAAGGCTTTGTATGAAAAGAAAACCATAAGAACTCACAGGGACATTCATTTCATGATTGAAGGGAAAAATGTTGTCTGTATTTAGCCTGGATGCCAGGCTGTTTCTGCCTCTGATTTGTCAATGCTCACAGGGGCATTTGTGTCTTTCCTACACCGTGTAAAGTACCTCAATTGAGTGTACTGTATGCATTAATATTGAGAGGTATTTATGATATACAATACCAGTCAAAAGTGTGTTGGGTCATTGTCCTGTTGAAAAACAAATGAGAGTCCCACTAAGCGCAAACCAGATGGGATGGCGTATCGCTGCAGAATGCTGTGGTAGCCATGCTGGTTAAGTGTGCCTTGAATTCTAAATAAATCACTGACAGTGTCACCAGCAAAGCACCATCACACCTCCTCCATGCTTCACGGTGGGAACCACACATGCAGAGGTCATCCGTTCAACTCCTCTGCGTCTCACAAAGACACGGCGGTTGGAACCAGAAATCTCAAATTTGGACTCATCAGACTAAAGGACAGATTTCCACCAGTCTAATGTCCATTGCTCATGTTTCTTGGCCCAAGCAAGTCTCTTCTTCTTATTGGTTTCCTTTAGTAGTGGTTTCTTTGCAGCAATTTCACCATGAAGGTCTGATTCACGCAGTCTCCTCTGACCAGTTGATGTTGAGATGTGTCTGTTACTTGAACTCTGTGAAGCATTTATTTGGGCTGCAATCTGAGGTAGTTAACTCTAATGAACTTATCCTCTGCAGCAGACGTAACTCTGGGTCTTCTTTTCCTGTGGCTGTCCTCATGAGAGACAGTTTCATCAAAGCACTTGATGGTTTTTGCGACTGCACTTGAAGAGTTCTTGAAATTTTCCAGATTGACTGACCTTCATGTCTTAAAGTAATGACGGACTGTCGTTTCTCTTTGCTTATTTGAGCTGTTCTTGCCATAATATGGACTTGGTCTTTTACCAAATAGGGCTATATTCTGTATACCCCCCTACCTTGTCACAACACAACTGATTGGCTCTAATGCATTAAGAAGGAAACAAATTCCACAAACTTTTAACAAGGCACACCTGTTAATTGAAGTGCAAGAAAAACTTTTGAATGAGTAGGTGTGTCCAAACCTTTGACTGGTACTGTATGTATCATCTGTTTTGTTGTGTGCTTCCTCTCCCAGGTGCCCCTGAGCCCAGAGTGTGTGCGTGCCATCATGAAGATGACGTACTGTCGCCACTGCCGTGGCGTGCCCTCTGCCAGGCCCTGTGCCAACTACTGTGCAAACGTGCTGAAGGGCTGCCTCGCCAACCACGCCGACCTGGACACAGAGTGGAGAAACCTGGCTGGTGAGACATATAGACACACACGCATGACACACTCACACACACACACACACACACACACACACACACACACACACACACACACACACACACACACACACATTTGCACACTCATTTCATTTAATGCCTATAAGCATGCATTCACATTTTAATATTGTATTCCCCCCGTCTCTGTAGATGCCATGCTGCAGGTGGCTAACCGGTTTGAGGGTGCATCCAGCGTGAATGTGGTGTTCCTCTCTCTCCCCAAGCGCATCTCAGAGGCTATCACCACCATGATGGACAACATAGACACCTTTAACACCAAGGTCAGTACAGCAGTCAGCACACGCACACACGCACACTCACACACGCACACGCACACTCACACACAAAACACTCACACACACGCACACACACACACTTACAGATATACTACCGCCAGTCCACACTTTATAATATTATTACCGATCACACTAATACGGTGTTGATCAGGGCTCATAGCCATATCACATATTCAGAGCCTGATGTTGAATACCTGTGCTGATTTAATGTAATAATGTTCCACATACCTGAACAGGGACTCATAACACAGTCTCAAGGCCAACCATTAACTTCTCCTTTTAATGGTGTACGAGCACCACTTTTATGTGCCTGTTAAAAAGCATAAGGAGCCATGAAATCTTAATTTTTTATTTAGTGAAGCTGGGAAAATATGTAAATAGTGTAGGGGAACAAAGGCTTCTCTGTACTGCGCAGGTGTCGAGGCCAGATTTGGCAGACTAGCCTTCACAACACCAGCCAGGATCAGATTACATGATTCTAACCTTAACCACTAGGGAGGAAATCAACTGACCTGAGATCAGTGTCTATGGACAGCTTCACCTGCTTATTAACAGTCTTCTATAGATGATGTATAGGCTTATTTGTCCTACCAGATCTAGAAAGTCAGTTTGATTCATAAAGTGTTTCAATATGCAACTACTGCTATTGCAGCTGCTCTGCTTTCATTAGTTATCACGTGTCAACAGAGTTACAGTTAGGATTGGGAGTAGGACAAATGTGTGAGTAGGGGCACCTTCTACCTCAGGTTGGTACCATATATCATAGATGTGTGTGTGTGTGTGTGTGTGTGTGTGTGTGTGTTTACATGTGTTTTATAGAACAGTTATTTACGCAGGAGAGGCAGAGAGCCTCAGAGCTATCCAAAACAGACTTAACAAGAGGACAGTTTCACTTAAGTCTGAAGGAGCATAGGAGGTGTGTGTGTTCTTGGCGTTGAAATTCTTAGGTTACTATATGATGTTAAATCTGAGTCCTCTGGCGTTGTAAGTAGTGCTAACTACTGTAAGGCGTGCTAAGTAGTTCTAGTAGTGCTAACTATTGTAAGTGGTGCTAGTAGTGCTAACTACTGTAAGTGGTGCTAGTAGTGCTAACTATTGTAAGTAGTGCTAATTATTGTAGATAGTGCTAGTAGTGCTAACTACTGTAAATAGTGCTAGTAGTGCTAGTAGTGCTAACTACTGTAAGCAGGGCTAGTAGTGCTAACTACTGTACGTGGTGCTAGTAATGCTAACTACAGTATGTAGTTCTAGTAGTGCTAACTACTATAAGTGGTGCTAGTAGTGCTAACTACTGTAAGTGGTGCTAGTAGTGCTAACTACTGTAAGTGGTGCCAGTAGTGCTAACTACTGTAAGTGGTGCTAGTATTGCTAACTACTGTAAGTAGTGTTAAGTAGTGCTAACTACTGTAAGTAGTGCTTGTAGTGCTAACTACTGTAAGTAGTGCTACAGTAGTAGTGCTAGTAGTGCTAACTACTGTAAGCAGGGCTAGTAGTGCTAACTACTGTAAGTGATGCTACGTAGTGCTAACTCCTGTAAGTAGTGCAAGTAGTGCCAATTACTGTAAATGGTGCTAAGTATTGCTAACTACTGTAAGTAGTGCTAGTAGTGCTAACTACTGTAAGTAGTGCTAGTAGTGCTAACTACTGTAAGTAGTGCTAGTAGTGCTAACTACTGTAAGTAGTGCTAACTACTGTAAGCAGGGCTAGTAGTGCTAACTATTGTAAGTAGTGCTACAGTAGTAGTGCTAGTAGTGCTAACTACTGTAAGCAGGGCTAGTAGTGCTAGTAGTGCTAACTACAGTAAGTTGTGCTAGTTGTGCTAACTACTGTAAGTAGTGCTAGTAGTGCTAACTACTGTAAGTAGTGCTAGTAGTGCTAACTACTCTAAGTAGTGCTACGGTAGTAGTGCCAGTAGTGCTAACTACTGTAAGTAGTTCTAGTAGTGCTAACTACTGTAAGCAGGGCTAGTAGTGCTAACTACTGTAAGTGGTGCCAGTAGTGCTAACTACTGTAAGTGGTGCTAGTAGTGCTAACTACTGTAAGTAGTGCGTTAGGACTAGTAGTTTTAACTACTGTAAGTAGTGCGTTAGGACTAGTAGTTTTAACTACTGTAAGTAGTAGTGCACTAGTAGTTTTAACTACTGTAAGTAGTGCTAGAGTAGTAGTGCTAGTAGTGCTAACTACTGTAAGTAGTGCGTTAGGACTAGTAGTTTTAACTACTGTAAGTGTTGTGTGTTTGTGTTGTGTGAGATGTTAAAGAGATGACACACAATTCTGTATTGTTCCGTCATGTTTAAGGTGGCTAAGTACTGGGTTTAGAGTTTTCCATTCAGCAGGTGAAGTTTCAGTGCTGGAGAGTAAGAGTTTAGAGGACAAAGTTTCATTACGATGCTGAAGGTTGAGTTCAACTGTCATTTTGACTTTGTAGTTTTTGTCCCTAAATATTCAACTGAATATTTTTCTCACTTTCTCCCTCTATTCTCTCTTTCTCTCTTACTCTCCCCTTTCTCTCCCGTTCTCTCTATTCTCAGGTGTTTCAGGCCTGTGGGAACCTGAGGGAGGGAGGAACCAGCAACAATGGGTTGGAGGAGGTGAAGAAGAGGGGGAAGGTTACAGTGCAGGACAGCCCAACCTCTGGGGCCAGACTGGAGAAACTGGTCAGTGATACTGTCGATAGCGTTCTCTCTCTCTCTCTCTCTCTCTCTCTCTCTCTCTCTCTCTCTCTCTCTCTCTCTCTCTCTCGTTCTCGCTCTCATTTCTCAGTCACTTGAGATATGATACTGTTCCTGTTTAGTCATGTTTATTTTTACTCTGTGAAGAATGCATAAATAGCAAAGCTACAGTCAAGAATGCAGTGAGTCAGATGCATATCAAATGTGAGGGAATGGAAACAACCATTGTTTTCCTACAATAAACAAACTGTTTGTTGTTGTTTGTTGCCAGTACAGAAGCTGTCTGCAGAAAATGTAAATGCTTGAACAAACTTGATATTGAATAGCTTTTGATAGTAGTTTCCAGTACACAGGTTGTTTTCATTAGGCACCAAACGAAAGAAAAGGGACTGAAACAGGGAGGGTCTACCTGAACTTGTCCAATAAGAAATGCTCGTTTTAATTTTCCATTGCAAAACATTTTTCTACTGTATGTACTAATGACATAATGTCATGGTCCCCAGGTTTCTGATGTGTCGAGAAGGCTGAGGGACATGCAGTCCTACTGGGTCTCGTTACCCAGCACCCTTTGCAGCGACAGGGTGGCCACCAGGGCCCAGGGTGACGACAAGTGCTGGAACGGGATGGCTCGTGCCAGGTATGACCTTAAACCACGTCTGTGTGTGTGTGTGCGCGCAATAATTCTATATGTGTATGTATACAGTATACTGGATGCATGTGTGTGTATATGTGTGAGTCGGTGTGCATGCTTTCAGGTGTCTCTGCGTGTGTGCGTGCGTGCATGTGTGAGTGTGTGTGTGTATTTGAGTGCCCGCCAGTCACCATCTCTCCTTGTCTCCCAGGTACCTTCCAGAGGTGATGGGTGACGGCCTGGCTAGTCAGATCAACAACCCTGAGGTAGAGATCGACATCACCAAGCCAGACATGACTATACGCCAACAGATCATGCAGCTCAAGATCATGACCAATCGCCTCAGAAACGCTTTCAATGGCAACGATGTAGACTTTCAGGACACCAGTGAGTACAGACCTAGGATCAGCTAATACAATGTGAATACTGATTCAGGTACAACGTCATCCAGCTGTGTGGAGTTCAGAGAGGTCTCCCTCGTGGTCAAAACACTATGAAAGAGATTGTGTCATGTTGACATCATATGACTACTGGAAATATTTGATATGTTGTTTTAATTGTCTCCAGCTTGTTGTTTGGCGCAGAAAATAAATTGTCCCTTTTATAGCTATTCTGAAAGCTATTGTTCTACATGATAAAGGAGGCCTAGAGAAAGAGAGAATATTTAACAAGCCTGTCATCAGTGAAGAGCTCACATTCCTACTTCTCTGACGTGTGTTTGATTTAAATAGACAGTGCAATTTCAGTTTTTATAGGATTGAGCTGGAATTAAGTTACGGAGAAAAGAACTTGGCCTAAATTCTGATGCCGTTTCTAATAATTGAGGGCAGATTTTTGTGCTGCATTATGTCAGTCTTATTTCCTTATATCTGGGGCTTGAACCTGAGTGCCCACTTCCTGCTTCTGAGGTGTCTATCAAATGCCTGATTTAAATGCTGTTTGTAGTTACTAGGAATTATAACAGGATAAGGTATTAGAGAATATATGTCTTCATTTTGGGAGTCCAGCCAATGAAGTATTATATATGTACAAAGAGTGCTGCAAATGGAAAAGCACTTTTCAGCCACAGAGCTTGTATGTATTATCAACTCTTTAAAGAGCAATTCCACCACTTTTCAACTCATATTCATTATCTCCAGCACAATATCAGTGTCTTCATATGTGAAAACGGCTCATTTATATGTTCTGTGGTTAAAACGGTAAGAAAGGTCCTTAAAAAGTACTTCTCAATGACATCAGAGTGGGATTAAATGTAAAAAAACAGGGATTTTCGAAACCTGTAATGAGTTTCTTCACATGTAGACACTGGTATGGTGCTGGAGATAATGAATGTAAGATTGAAAAGGGGTGGTATTGCCTTTTCGCCTTAGTGCTTACTGGCACATAAGGCAGAGACATTTTCTTGCTATACCATACAGATCAGATTCTTTCTCTAAAAATGTATTTGTTTTTCTGCTCTGTCCCCAGGTGATGATGTCAGTGGTTCAGGAAGTGGCATGTGCGCTGACGATAACTGTGCTCGGGGCCCACGCCTCATGGCCCCAAACACAGACAGACCCAAACTCTATGCCTACCCCCCGGAGAACAAGAAGGTTGTGAAAGCCTCAGCCAACCACAATCTCCCCTTCATCGCCCTCTACCTGCTCTCATTGGTCACGTTGTTGCTCCGGCGGTAATTGACAGGGGATTCCAGGGGATTCCACCAATCGGGACTGAGTTTGGTACATGGGGGGCAGGACGAGGGGTGGGAGGAGAGGCAAGGAGAAGATGTCGGGGGTTTACCTAGTTAATTTGCCAAAATAAAACAAAAATAAGGAAAAATACTTCCTTTTGGTCTCAGATCAGAACAAAAATGGAGTAATGAGTATTATATTATTCATAGATTTTGGGGTTCTGTTCTTGTCTTTTGTTTTACGGTATACGGCACCACTACAGCTGGTCTTTTCACATTTTTCTTTAGTTTTGCTTTCTGGTGTTTGGGTGCTCTAACATATCTGTACCTAAGACATGTTAGGAGTCAGTCTATAGACCATAGCGATATAGAGGATGTAAGTGTTGGTTGACACTGTGTAGGGGGGACTTTTCAGCCACGTTGAGCCAAACGTTTGTCTTCCCACTCATTTAAACAGTCTTTATGTCTGAGGACATTATTTATTAAAAACAGCATATAAAACCCCCTGAAGCGTCTTTGGGCAAAAAGTATTTCTACCCCAAACTCAAATGAAATAAAGTATTGATGAGTTTTAAGGAGGATAATCTGGCCCCAGGGGTTTTGGTAAGACCCTGAAAACCTCTTAGCGTTAAACCCACACAACATCACATGGCACAACAGTGAGAAAATGAAAGTGCTTTGCATCAGCAGTAATGTAAGCTGTAATATTAGTCGTGATCATATTCACAAAGACTTGATCCTCTGCTGTGGGACTAACTTGACCCTTCCATCCCTCTATCCATCTTTCCTTCCATCCCTCCACCCCTCGTTCTATCTTTCCCAAAGCAGATATGTTTCTCTAGGCTTTAGTTGGATTGGGGAATTTGTTGGAAACATAAAACATATTTGTGTCAATGTGACCACAGTAGTCCTCAGTATCGACACTATATTGGCAGTATATGGTAGAACCTATATTTAGGTTGAAGTTTGTGCTCTACCTTACAGAAAGAAGGGAAACTAGGAGAGGGCTGGGTGTGTGTTTGTTCTGTCTTCAGGTAATGGAGCTCAGTTAGCATTATAATGTGTTACTTTCTAGCTAATGACTGAGTTGTTATGGTACCTATGACCAATATTTTCAGATTGAGCCAGTCAGCTACAGTGGAGGGGTTATACTGCACTCGAACCACTTGTTGCAAAGCAGACTGTGTGCATGTCTGAACGACCGCTTCTTTGCTTGGACTAGTTGACTTAGCGATTGGAAATTCCGTGACGCTGACTTTTTCTCGTGTTTGTCTCTAACCCCCCCCCCCTCTCTGTCTTTCCGTTGCATTCTCCCACCTCCCTCCGTCCCCGATCTCGTTCCCTTCCGTCTTATCTCCCACGTTCTTCTTCCTCTTCTCCCTCACACTCCCCCTCTCTTTTATCTCTCCCTCCCAGGCTGTCCTTCATGGCATACTATTCATTTGTTATGATGACCTTCTGTGTTCTCCAACGCTTTGACATGACAGCGTGGCTTCGTGACAATGACACAGTGCTTCATTATACTGCAAAAGTGTGTGGTCGCATGATAAAGAAGGTCTATTTGGGCTTATTCAACAAGATGGAAACAGATAGAAACATTTTGCATATAGAACTGATTCCATGTTTTACTCCGCATTATATTGAAAGCATTGTCTCTTGAACAGCAATAGATTCCTACACAATGTTGTGGACATTTCCATTAGACAGATGGAGATGTTTTGATACTGTCTGTGCTCGTCAATAGCCAACATCGAAAGTGCGATGAAGGAGGAGATTGGGGAGAGTTAGGGCTCCAGAGATATGGTCATACACTATAATTGAGGGTTTTCAGTCTATGGCTGTACACCAGAACCGAGGAAGCTGTGGGACACGTCCGCTATGCCTATACTTTGGCTTCTGAGGCAGAAAATGGTGAAAATTCAGGAGGAACACACAGGAAATAACATGACCCCATTCAGAACCATAGAGTTCAGAGCACTCAAGCAGGAGGACTGCAGCTGTCATCAAAGCCGGTCCTGGCGGAGTCCTTTGCATCCAGGTTTTCCTTCCAGCCTTCACACAATTCTATTCCATTGATCTGATATGCACTTCATTATTCAATCAATTGGCTCAATTGAACATAATTAAGTAAAGGTTGGGTGAAAACCTACAAGAGTCCTCTCGGACTGACTATGAACCTTGGTCTCAGAACACATCTATTGAATAGGTGAAAACGCCTAGAAACAAGCATTATGATAGTGACACTGGGTAGTGATCTGATGAACAGGTTACTATGTGAGTAGGCATAGGGTTCCCTGGAGCGTACCATGTGAACTGCCCGTGGCTGCCCCACAGTGACATTCCAATGCAAAAACACAGTTAACCACTCACTCACTCACGCCGACTTCACTCACTTTTAATGGCCATGCCTCTCAATGCCACCAAACAAATTTGCACAACACCCCCCCCTCCCCCAGCACCCTTCCTCCCCCTCTCCTGTCCTCCTCTAACCCCACTCCCGCTCTCGTCTGTATAATTCAAAATCCCCCCTCTTTTTAAACGCTGCACTTTTATGACGTAAGAGGCCTAGGAAGTCGATAGGATGGTATTGTCTGCACAAAGACTGAGATCAGAGATCACAAGATGGCGATCGATAGGTGAGTCGACACTCTCCATAAACGTCTATCGATGAGTGTTTGTGTATGCAGATAAATATGGACCACTGAGATGGCTGCAGTTTGAGAAGGGTGAAATAGCATAATGTATAACTTGAACCTGGGTTCAACTACTATTTGAAATCTTTCAAACACTTTGTGTTTGCTCTACCCTGCCTTGGGTTTGCAGATGGGCGGGGGTTGCGGTTTTGAGACTATTCTATTGGTCCATTAAGCCAGGCCAGCTCAATCAAGCACAGATAAAGTATTTGAAATGATTTCAAATAGTATTCGAACCCAGGTCTGATATAACCAGGGGTCCTGGACATGTTTATTTCCCCTACGTGAGTTGAATGTGGCAGGCATTTCTGAAAGGTGCCAATTTGAAAGAAAACCATTGGAATTTTATTTTAAATTTTTTTGGTTCTATTTGTTTTCAGAAAAAACCTATGGAGATTTTGTGTTTATGGTGACAATAGATGCAAGAAAAAAAGAGGTTGAATAAATATGTGTAATTTGCTGTTGTTTGTTCCTGGAACCTTGTGTCAATTATATGCCTTGTAAGATTTTAAAGATGCCCTGTGTCATGTTCATTTTGTGGTGGATGTTTGTGTGATTGATGAACGAATGAATGAACTTTATCAACCTGCAGAAGGGACAAACCAACAGGAGAGCAGTCAAAGAGAGAAAAGCAGGGTTCACACAGACACAAAAAATCTTTACGTTTGTTAGTCAACAATGCATTTTATTCTGGGCCTTTTTTGAGGGAGTTTGCCAGCCTCACTCTAAACAATACTGAACAAAAATATAAATGCAACATGTAAAGTGTTGGTCCCATGTTTCATGAGCTGAAATAAAAGAGAAGAACTTTCCATAAGCACAAAAAGCTTATTTCTGTCAAATTTTGTGCACAAATGTATTTACATCCCTGTTAGTGAGCATTTCTCCTTTGCCAAGATAATCCATCCACCTGACGAGTGGCATATCAATAAACTGATTAAACAGCACAATCACTCTAAAATGGGCAGTTTTGCCACACAACACAATGCAACAGATGTCTCAAGTTTTGAGGGAGTGTGCAATTGGCATGCTGACTGCATGTCCACCAGAGCTGTTGCCAGAAAGTTGAATGTTAGAGAATTTGGCAGTACGTCCAACCGGCTTCACAACCGCAGACCACATGTAACCACACCAGCCCAGGGCCTCCATATCCGGCTTCTTCACCTGCGGGATGGTCTGAAATGAGCCACCCGGACAGCTGATGAAACTGTGGGTTTGCACAACTGAAGAATTTCTGCACAAACTGTCAGAAACCTTCTCATAGAAGCTCATCTGTGTACTTGTTGTCCTCACCGGGATCTTGACCTGACTGTAGTTCAGCGCCATAACTGACTTCAGTGGGAAAATGCTCACCTTCGATGGCCACTGGCCTGCTGGAGCAGTGTGCTGGTCACGGATGAATCCTGGTTTCAACTGTACTGGACAGATGGCAGACAGCGTGTATGAGGATTGATAGAGGGCGCTAAGTGCAAGAGGGTGGGGAGGTGGGGGGCTCACGCCTCCTGCCTCTCCCTCCCCTCAATGCGGGTGGACTGGTCCTAGCCCGGCCCCCTGCAACTCCTCCTCGCCTGGGATGTGCCCGACTGGCTCCATCCCCTTTCCCCGCTAGGCACGGCTAAATGACGCACCGATGGGCGGGTGTGTAGGCCGCTATCGAGGGGGACTGGGGGTGTCCAATGGTGACGGTGGGGTTATGGTATGGACAGGCATAAGCAACGGACAACAAACACAATTGCATTTTATCAATGGCAATTTGAATGCACAGAGATACCATGACGAGATCCTGAGGCCCATTGTCGTGCCATTCATCCGCCACCATCACCTCATGTTTCAGCATGATAATGCACGGCCCCATGTCGCAAGGATCTGTACACAATTCCTGGAAGCTGAAAATGTCCCAGTTTCTCCATGGCCTGCATACTCAACAGACATGTCACCCATTGAGGATGTTTGGGATACTTTGGATCGACGTGTACGACAGCATGTTCTAGTTCCTGACAATATCCAGCAACTTCACACAGCCATTGAAGAGGAGTGGGACAACATTCTGCAGGGCACAATCAACAGCCTGATCAACTCTATGCGAAGGAGATGTGTCGCGCTGCATGAGGCAAATGATGGTCACACCAGATACTGACTGGTTTTCTGATCCACGCCCCTACCTTTTTTTTAAGGTATCTGTGACCAACAGATGCATATCTGTATCCCCTGTCGTGAAATCAATGGATTAGGGCTTAATGCATTTATTTCAATTGACTGATTTCCTTAACTTAGTAACATCTTTCAAATTCTTGCATGTCGCGTTTATATTTCTGTTCCAGTGTACATCACCATCTCCTATCAGGGATGAGCACTGCAGTTAACATTATAAGAGATTATTTTGTCTGTAACAGGAATCCTTAAATCCTTTTCCAATCAGTCTTTTCTGTCAGCGACTCATCACATGTCAGTGAACAGTTTCCATATCATTACAATACACCGTGTTGACAGTAAACTGGATTGGAACGCAGTGTACATTTCACTGCCTTGGGGTGGTGAACATACAGTCTGATTGAATGTGAAATGCACTTTGCCGTTTTAATAGCACTACAGTCCTCACCTATGACATATTTTGATATCCGCAGTAAGGTTACAGACGTGTATTTACTTGGATGAGAGAGAGAGAGAGAGAGAGAGAGAATGAGAGAGATATAACACAAACAGTAGAGCTCTATGGGACATCCCAGACAGCCCTCGCCTCCATGAAGACAAGCGACCAGAGAGGGAGAGAGAGGAAAAACAGTTCAACGTCTAGTTTTGCTATACATTTGTTTGAGTTGTCAACTAACGTGAATTCAATGTGAAATCAACAAAAAAATTCACCATGTCATTGGATTTAGGTTAAAAGTTGGGTGGAAAAAATACGATATGCCCTTACGTTGATGACTTTTTGTAAATCTAATCAGTTCTCCAAGTTGATTCAATGTCATCACAGATTGTATGGGTTGAAATGACGTAGAAACACGTTGATTCAACCCCTTTTGCCCAGTGGGAACAGCGAGAGAGACAGGAACACAACACACGTCGACACACGCGTCCGCTCAGTGGATGATGTCAGAGATGACATCTGCTTTAAGGTCTATCTGGTGAACAGGGACTTGCCGGTAGCTACGCTGTGTGCTAAGTGGTTTGTCTTATCTGTGTGGATGGACACTTAAGTGGCCAGTCAAGCCACTCGCATTCCGTTCATCCCCAAGGGAGGTTTTAGCACATTTTACTAGTCGATGATGCTCTGAGCGACTAACAAGTTCTAGTTCAAAGAAAATGTATTCTCGGTATTCCTCTGAGAACCCAGGAGAATAAAAACGTGTGCTCTTACTCAGTGGATCATTGAAGAGCTTAGATACAGGTTCCTGAGTGTATGGACACTCATTAAGTTTGATGAACAAATGTCTGAACGTAACTTAACCAGCTCACTATCTGCTAGTGAGAACATATCAGTCCCTCCCAGGACAGATCCATTGCTCACAGCAAAGAGAGACATTGTTTGATGTCACAACACCAAAGGAATTTGAACGAGCCAGACACCAGTTGATCGCCTCATTCTGTGGTGTAAATAAAGACATCTAAAACTATTACACTGAGACTTACCACACCAGCTCCATACCCTTTGGTTATTTTTCTGCCAGACAGATGAGACAACCTCTGCGTGACCTTGGCCAGGCCCAAGGGAAAGAGTAATATCCACTCTTCTGTCCACCAGTAAGTGCTAGACAAGACGTAGGGTTGCAAATTTGTAACTTTCCAAACATTCTTAGGTTTTCCAGAAATCGAGTTTTGGAAGATTCCCCGGGAATAAGCAAGACATCCGGAGTCTTCCAACCAGGATTCCTGGAGAACCAGCGAATTTAGGGAACGTTGCCATCATTTGCAACCCGAGACAAGAATCACTCATGACAGGATCAAGCTGAATCTTCTAAAGCCTGGATAGATTATTTGATAGGAATGCATGTCGGCTCAAACCACATTCTGCTACAAAACATGACCAACTGCAGCTTCATTAGATGTAAAGATATTCAGGTACTGATAATAATACCTTCCCACTAATTCTGTCCAGCTGTATTGATTACTGACCGCATATTAGGATGATTGGACATTCAGACAGGAGTGTGCATTCACAAACACGTACACACACTACCGACTAGACTATCTCTCTCTCTCTCTCTCACTAGCCCTCTCTAACTCACAACTGGACCCTAGTCGTGCTCTGATAGACTTGAGCGTGCTGGAACTTGAACAGTGGATTATACAAGTGCACAAGTGCTCCCTATTAAAGGAGCTACATAAGTGATGTTACGGAAAAGCAGGTTTGTCATTTATGATTTATGTACGTATTTTTTATTTTGCCTTTTTAAGCTTGACGAGGTCAGTGATTTGCGTAGGCTTCAAGTACTGTACTTTTCAAAGCAAGGTAAGTACTTTGGTCTACAGGGGAGTTTCAAGATGTCCACTTATGAACAAACGATGCGTCTCCTTCAACCCCTCTACTCAGAAGGGCATTGTTCCATTGTAATCGTCATTGCAGTTCATTGCGTTTCGTAACAGGTGCGTGGGGGGGGGGGGGTGTGGCTACAGCTGTGACCTACTGTATATCAGGTGGTAAATCTCCAATCATCTCTGATCTAGGATTAGTTGTGCTTTTTGTTTGAAACAGTTATGAGCTCAATTTATTGTTTCAGTCCGTCATTCGCGTCTGTTATTTGAGAGAGTGTTACAGAGTAAACAAACAGCCTTGAACTGTAACGCCACAGATTCATAACGGACTCAGAAATCCCCTTTTAAACATTCACTTCAGAATCAAGAGACGGGGCCAAAGGAAGCACTTTGGTTCAACGAAATCTCCTTAAAGGGCCTGTGGACTCACAGCACTGTCTCTCTTGGCTCGGAAGTGTGATATTTCTTCTTTAATATGTCATGTGATAGATGTTTTTTTTACAATAACACATGTTTATAAATCACATTTAGGGAATTCCAATGGCCATCTGTAGGTCATTTGGTCTGTCTGTCACTCTCTCTCTCTCTCTCTCACACACACACACACACACACACACACACACACACACACACACACACACACACACACACACACACACGCGCGCTCTGTCTCTTTCTAGATGACACAGGTCAGATCAAGCTAAGTGTTGTTGATCCAGCCCTCAGCTTAAACTGGCGTCAGAGAATGAAAATAGCCTAATTAGTTTTCTTTATCAGAGATGTACTTTTACTCAGTAATTCATCTCTTTGATCATCTATGTTTCATGTAATCAATCTACAGTGCTATCTCTGTTCTCGTTTCCAAAAGCAGTGCTGTCGACCTCGAGTTGTATCATCTGGGAGGTAAATTAAATCTTGTCTATCATCAAGCCAAGATCTCTGTCCAAAACTTCTACCATATTGGATCCTAGGTTTTAAACTGTTTCAGTCCTAGTTTAAACGATAGCTCGGTCAACCACATCGACACTGATGTTTTTAGCCATGTATATACCGCCACCTTGTGGCTACTTTAGTTCATTACAACATCCCCGCACAGACAGAGGGTACCTTGAAGAGCCAAATACAATCAAAGCCAATACATGTGAAGCAAGTTTTTTTTATGCATTACCAATATGGGGTTAATAAGGGTTCATGTTCATGGTTGAGGGACACACCGTGGGGGTCAGAGGTCAGACTGGGGGGTGAGTGGTGACTTTGTCCAGTCCAGACACAGCCATTCCCTCAGAGCGAGTCATGGTGTCCTCTTCATTCTACAATAAGAATGACATAACTGTCAATAATGGGCCATACAGCTACTTGAAGCTGTTTTATAGGTTAGCATAGCTACATTCTTTCTACAGTAGTAAGGGCACTGCCGCCCCTTACTGAAATTCATATAGATCGGGTTAAGCCATACATTCTGAAACACAACACAACAGTACCACCTTTAATATGACACTAGTGAGGTCTTACAGGGCAGTCATGTAGAACTTACAATGGTCTCTGAGACCAGTAGCTGGCACAGAATCCTTTTTCTGTTTCCTGAGTCAGAGGGAGAAAGGAGCGTCATCAATACAGGACAGTGTCAAGCATGCATTTGTTAACTTTCAGCTACTGAAAAAGACAAAGAAAAGGCAAAGATACATTCAGGGAGAGGGTAACATGAACATATACAACATAATAAATGTATTATCAACGTTGTTGTCATATTGAAAAGGAGAGATATCATTATGTTAACTTCAGAAACATCTTTACTAACATAAAACCGGATATGTTACACAGAGCATTATGGGTACTGTAGTCCGTCCTACGACAGCTCTCAGTCAGAAGGCCTTGCAAGGTCTAGAAGAGATGTATGTTACTGTAGTGTTGGGAATGTTAACTGTACCTGAAGTTTTCGTAGTGCTCGTCCAGCTTCCTCTGGTAGGGTGGGTAGAGGTCCTGGGATTAATTGCCCCACATGGTCCTCTGGTCCCTGCGGTGGGCCACAGAACGCTCCTGGGCCTGGATCAGAATGTCCCTCAAGGAAGGAACACCGACTGTGATGTCATGTACGCATATGAAGGTCCAAGAATGGCTAAAACAGGAGCCTTCACTCAGGGAGAGAGAAGGGAGGGTGGAGAGGGAGGACGTGAGAGAGAGACATGTAATTACTGCCCCAGAGGACTGTTGCCTTACACGTTACTCCACTCCCCAGTACATTACATGGGACTGGAGGGGAGGGGGGAGAAACAGTGAGAATGAGAGAGGTATGAAAAAAAGAGAAAGGTGAGTGTGTGTGTCTGTTTGTGTGTGACTGCCACGTATCTGTAGCAGTGTTGCCTGCATGGTGATGTTCACAGTCTCAGCTCATACACTCATTGGTTATTCATCGGGTGACATTACCACTGGGATGTGTGTGTGTCTGTCACATGCCTGTCATGGAAGGCAGCTATGCATGTTTCTGCAGGCTACAGCAACTTAATTACAAAACCTGTTGTAATCCATCATATTCCTGATAATTCTGCCGTGTGTGTGTGTGTGTGTGTGTGTGTGTGTGTGTGTGTGTGTGTGTGTGTGTGTGTGTGTGTGTGTGTGTGTGTGTGTGTGTGTGTGTGTGTGTATCTGGGTCTCAAGTTGTTGGTGGGTAACTAACAGCAACATTTGAGGAGCCTGTGGAAGTCTCAGCCCCTCGAATAGGCTGGTCCCCAGTGGCAGTGCTCATTTTCTGTGTGTGTGTGTGTGTGTGAGAGAGAGAGAGAGAGCGAGAGAGAGAGAGAGCGAGAGAGAGAGAGTCTATGTAGAGAAACCACTAGCTACATTTGCTCTACTTCCTCTTACCAAATTGAGACAGAGAGGTGTACCTTCTGAGACTGATCTGCTGCTGGTTGTGTTAACTGTGCTTTTAGATGGCTGGTGTGACTACTACTACCCAGCAATGAATGACCTCGGAGAAACACAAGATACAGCATCCGCAGTGTGTGTGTGTGTGTGTGTGTGTGTGTGTGTGTGTGTGTGTGTGTGTGTGTGTGCGTGCGTGCGTGCGTGTGTGTGTGTGCATCTCACTGGGTTCTCCCTCACTCTTCCTCATTCCTCTCATTCCCAGACACAAAATCTACATTAGTGGCCTCCTCTAGCTCCAGAGTCTCAAAGTCCCACTTCTTAAAGACATCAGGGGCTGGACAGATACCTGGTGTGTGAGAGAGACAGACCTAAAAGGTCAACCATTCCTTCATTGGTATTCCATGACAAAATGTACTGATTACTACACCATGGAAGTGGCAATCTTCCCTTTCTCTCTGGGTGTTATTATCTGTAATTGCTGTAATTTCTGTTTGTCTAATTCTCAATGAGTGTGTGCAGCGTCACCTCCTGCCCACTGGTAGGCAGTGAAGCACACCGGAATGAGGAGGGTGTCACTGCGGATGGTGCTGCAGGACTGGGGGAAATCAACAGGAAGCTGCTGTACACGGTCTGGGCCAGGGTACTGGGGAACTCCTGTATAGGACAGAGATGAGGAAATACTACTATTTAGAATATGATGTTATAGTATACTGTATATTATCAATATGGAAAACGGTTTGATCATATAGGCCGCAGGTATCGTAGTGGTTATGAGCATTGGGCCACTAACCGGAAGGTTGCTGGTTTGAATCCCTGACTAGGTGAATAACCTGTTGATGTGCCCTTGAGGGAAGGCACTTAACACGAGTCGCTCTGGAGAAGAGCATCTGCTAAATAACGCAAATGTAAACATAAAAAACCACTGTGCATGTGCTCGGTTGAATCCTACAATACTGAATGTTGTGCGCGGGATTATTCCTTATCATTGTACACAGGAGAGGGACAGCTACAGGTTCCACGTCAGTAGACTGTACTGCAGGGATCATCAACTAGATTCAGACTACAACTACAATCTACAATCTCGAGGGGATATCTTTCCACACAGATGTTATAGTTGACAAAAAAAACACAATCATTTTAAAAGTTATGATCACATCTCTCTCTATTATGCGTATAAATACTTTGGAACAGATTCCCAACATTCAAATCACTTGGAGCTGATTTGCTGGTGTTTTTACAGTCTTTTATGTCCAACAAGTAAAAATCAAAGAAAATCTCCTCCATCATAGAAACAGGATACTTTGGAACACTGCCTTGTACCTATGCTACAGGAAAGGGTTAAAATTGGTTCAAAATCCACTGTGGAATATTGAACATTAAAATGAATGTTAAACAGCTATATAGCCTGAGTATAAAACTACTGTTTCAGATTCAACACTCCACAATTGTCTCACAAAACCAGACATGTTGGATAGAGCAGAAAAGGCTCAAACCTATGCTTAAAAAAAAGGCTCAAACCTATTGCATATTTGAGTATGAGGAGCTTCCTGACAGACGGGGCAGTGCTGTATCTTGTGGGTGAGTTGTGGCTGTGCCCTCACTACGTGGATGACAATGGTAGAGAAGGAGGTGCTGTGTGGCAGGGGCACGGGCATGTCGTCTCTGAACCCTCGGTATTGATACAGCTCCGCCAGCTTGGGTATGCCCTCCTCACGCTGAGGGTTAGAGAGAGAAAGCAGAAAGATACACATCATATCTCAACGGGCACAATTGGACAATTATGTAATTGGGACTTCCCATGCCCACTTTTGCCTGCTGGACAACACACATTGCTGTTCGAACACAAACACAAAAGATTATCAGTTGAATTCAAGGCTGTTGAATATGTTACATACGTTACATATGAGTTGAATTACGTTTTGGGTCATAAGGGCCTATTCCATTAATTCCATGATGTATATAGGACAATACCATTGACTAGCCAGCCTCAGGTTGTGGCCTACTTATCTTTACCAGCTCTCGCTGATTATTAATAAAAACACAATTTACATAATAGGCAGTTGACATTTGGGTTTCACAGGCGATACGTCACTCCTGATCATTGTGACCTCTAACCCCTGACCTTTTCAGCTGGCATGTTGCTCAGGCGCTTCTGCAGCGACATGGAAGAGTCCTGTTGGGAGGTCAGCTGTGTGAACTTTGACCCAGCCTCGTGTTGTCGGTCTTTTTTTTTTACTGTGATTGAAGCCATAAGAATACATACGCTTTGTTTAAAAGGTCATGAACCCATAGGCAGAGGTGTAAAGAAGCTAATTACAACTACTCTTTTTACTGTCTTTTTTCCGAGTGCTTTTTTTTTTCTCTCAAAGTCAGTCATTTTACTTTCATTAAAGTAACAGCCCACCCTGGTGAGTGAGTGAAAGACGGAATTTGTGAGTGAAAGAGTTTGTGTGAGAGAATAAAAGGGAGTGCGTGAGTGACTGAGGGAAAGAGTGTGAATGGGTGAGTGAGTGAATGTCAGCCACTCCCATGGAGGGGTGAGTGAGGGATTGAATGGGTGAAATTTATTGAAGTATACTGAAGTCTGGCAATTTTATTTTGTATGCACTTTATTTTGTATTGCTTTTTTATTGATCAATACATTGTAATTGCTTTGATTGCTTAATTTATTTTCAAATGTTAATAGTATATTTTTGCCAAATCGTTGTAGTATTGTTTTACATACAGATGTGCCTTGTTGCAACTCGTAAAATAAATGAACTGTTCCTACTGTACATTCATTTCCTCTCATCCTTTATCAATGTAATGCATGGAGAAGATCATGTGTAACAATGTTCAGGTAACCTCTGTGAAATTAGCTAATTATCAAGGTCAGTGTTTTTATTCGAAAAGTTTGTCAACTTTTACTCTGTGCACTTATGTAAATGAGCTACTTTTTACTTTTAATTGATTCAGTTTTTTTTACACCATTAGTTTTACTTCTACGTGAGTACAATTGAATTCAAGTAAAAGTAGACTACTTCTAATTGAGTAGGATATTTCAGTACTCTTTCCACCCCTGCGGCCATAGGCTCTCTGCAATAGCAGCTAGGTGAGTATGCAGCATTGGCCCCTGGTCATAAAACAGCATCCAGTTCATGATACAAATACTAACTAGGAGGTGTGTGTGTGTGTGTGTGTGTGTGTGTGTGTGTGTGTGTGTGTGTACATCTCACTGGGTTCTCCCTCACTCTTCCTCATTCCTCTCATTCCCAGACACAAAATCTACATTAGTGGCCTCCTCTAGCTCCAGAGTCTCAAAGTCCCACTTCTTAAAGACATCAGGGGCTGGACAGATACCTGGTGTGTGAGAGAGACAGACCAAAAGGCCAAAGGACACCTCGTTAAGGCCAAACAAAAAGTCAAAATGTAACACACTATTATTTATTTAATTTAATATTTATCTATAATATTGTCATGGAAATTCTACACTGGGACACATGAAGTCAATCTTAAATAAATTACTATTTATTATCAGCAATATTACTTGCTTTGACACCCCGTTGGACCATGATATTCTGAAATGAAACTGAAATGCATGGGTCTAAATTATGTAGCAGTAAATTGGTTTAGGTCTTATCTGACCAACAGAACACAAGTATGTAATGTTGGTGATGTTCTGTCAGAGCCCAAAGAAATATCCTGTTGAGTACCGCAGGGATCCATTTTAGGACCTCTCTTATTTCTAATATATGTTAATGATATGCCAGATACAGTAAAGTGCAAACTCTTGCTTTATGCTGATGATTCAGCCATACTGGTATCAGGGAAGGATATAGTTTACTTAGAGGAGACCCTGAGTAAGGAATTGCATTTTGTTAGAGATTGGTTGTCTGACAACAAATTGTCACTACATTCTGGAAAAACTGAATCGATTTTGTTTGGAAGAAAACGTAGATTGCTTAGGGCTGATAAGATAACGATAAACTGTGAGGACAAGAAGATTGAATCTAAAACAAGTGTATCTTATCTTGGTGTGTCCCTAGATCAATCCCTTTCTGGAGACCTGATTGCTGCTAAAGTTCTTTCTAAAATGGTGAACAAATTTACATTTTTATATCGTAACACCAGATATTTTAACATTAAAGTTAAGAAACTGTTTGTCTCAACCTTGATTCAGTGTCATTTTGTCATTATGCCTGCTCTGCTTGGTATAGTGGGCTATCAAAAAAGCTGAAAAGGAGAATGCAGGTCATGCAAAATAATGTTATCAGGTATATGCTGAATGTCCCCCCTAGTACCCACATGGGGGTACAGGAGTTCCGGGAAGTGGGCTTGTTGCCTTTGGAGTCCAGAGTGGACCAACTTAAACTTAATCATATGTTTGACAATTGAAATGATCGTGCCTCAGGTTACATGAAAAACCACATTGATATGGTCTATAACCAACACAGTCACAATACCAGAGCTAGTGTTATGTCTTGTAAAATCAGTACTGCGAGGAGCACATTTTTCCATACAGGCATTTGTCTATGGAATAGCCTTCACTTGGAGATCAAGCAAAGAAAAAGTAAAAATAGCTTTAAAAAGCAGGCAAAGGTTTTCATTTGGACAAGGTTGTCTAAGTAAGAGAAACCACTCCACTGCCCCTTGTGACCCCTACTGCTGGTCAGGTGTATTTATTTAAATGATGTACAGTTAATAGATTCCTCCTCTACACCAGTGTTCTATTCATACACTGGTTTAAATATTCACTTGTGTTCTATTTAACAGCATATTCAGAAATAATACTCTCTTCTTTCATACAGAATCCCTATATAACAATATAAATCTTTAGTTATTAAATGAAATATATATCTTTATTTAACTAGGCAAGTCAGTTAAGAACAAATTCTTATTTTCAATGACAGCCTAGGAACAGTGGGTTAACTGCCTTGTTCAGGGGCAGAACGACAGATTTTTACCTGGTCTGCTCGGGGATTTGATCTTGCAACCGAAAGCCTTTCGGTTACTAGTCCAACGCTCTAACCACTAGGCTACTTGCCGCCTTATTCATGTCCACACCGCAGCAATGATCACAGCGCAGCAGCCCGAGAGGTACACATTTTTTTCATATAGAGGAAATCAGGGTCCGGGGGCTGTTGCCCTCTCAGATATTTCAATGGCTTCTCCTGTCAGTGCTCACTACCTGTATATCGATGGGCGGTGATGGACAGAACCCCTAGAAAACGTCATAGATCTGAAAACTTAGCTCACATAGAACTGGTTGGGGTATTCATTATTTTCCTTATATAACTATACTTAGGTATTCACATCCACACCACTCCATGTGTATCTTCAATGATTCTAGATGCCTACAATAACACCTTGTGCTGTTATCAGTGGTTCTAAGACACGTAGACTTTTCTATCATCACATCCTATGCACCATATGTATCTTCAACGGTTCTCTTGCCGCTACTTCCTATACATATAAAACACCCCGTGCTCAACAACACTCGTGCTGGTAGTCCCAGACTACGATGGGCGATGTTGGACTCAGAACTGGAAAACTTTTCCCATCACGCCCCCCGTTTGTGGTAATGACAGATTGGTATTTCAATGCATTCTTAGTCTAAATTACTATAAACTTCACAGTGTGCAGATCTCCACAATCAACCTGATACCCCAAATAAACAATTTTGGATATGCCTCAATCAATTACGGGCACAGTTGACCCCCCCTCCCTCCCGGCACTCATCCTTTTGGCGTTTCAGTTCGTCCTCCCAATGGCACATGTTCAAAGTGGATGACCCTTGGTAATGTCTCTCATCGCCACTGTCCTTTACAGTCCATTATGTATTTGTCCATTTTCCTACCAGTACACTAGCAGAATGAGAGAAGTTTGGACTGAATCTCTCTCCATGCTCACTCCATGTGGACTCATGGAGAGAAAAGGCATGAGAGAAAAGGCAGTTGATAGCTTTGACTGGATGCTGTGTACAGGTTGCTGGCTCAGGCTCAGGTCTCACAGTAGAAGTGGTGAAGGACCATACTGAATGCCATTGTCGTCATTGCTTCAGCTGGTTAGGGAGGGTTGAGGTTCACACTGTTCTTAGTCAAATGATCCCTTCCATGCATCTAGATACCATCTGTGGTCACCTTCGCCATAACCTCGAGAGAGGACAGACCAGTTTAGTTTAGGGCATTTACGATTCAGGAAATCCAGACAAATGATTTACTGTATGACAAATTATTACTACTACCAATATTCTTAACACAAATGTCAAAGAGAATAACAACACATAGTTAAAAGAAAAAATCTCCCAAATTGGCCTATACTCTCCTATCATCTTGGTGATCTCACTGCAGAGTTACAGGGTCAGGAAGTTAGAGGGCTAATCCTTAGGGAGAAATCCCAACCATCCAGCAGACCCAATCTGGTGAAAGTTGTTATTGAAGACAAAAACAAAGAAAATAAAACAACAACAGCAATACACATACAATACAAAAACTGCACAACGTTGCCATTTATTTTTGTAATCACTGCAAAGGGAAGGGAACACTGCCACGGCCTCGCTCTCCAACCAAGGTGTATGAATTGAGGAGCAAACTGAGGAGCAACTCTTGGATGGTAGTAAAGGTGATAAAGATGCTTTTTTGTTGATAAACCCAACACATTTAGGCCCCTCATCCTTACTTTCAAATAAAAACGAATTGTATTGGTCGCTTACATAGTTCATTGGGGTTTACAGAAGGAAAAATGAAATAAAAAATAATAAATAACCTACAGTATGGGTTCCTACTGCTCAGTCTATGTCTGAACACAATTGGTCAGATTTTTGCAACTCATTCACTAATCACACTGCAGATTCCTCTGCCCAGGTGTTACTGACACATGCCAGATCTTACAAAGCCTAGAAAAGCATTTTACAACTAACACAATAATATATTACAGAAATCTGGTGCCCGACGGCACAGTCCATGACGTGGCACGCAACCATTGGTTGATGGATGCAGCATCTGAGCAGGGGAATTCCCATTGGACACGTTCCTCGGCCCAGGCGTTGCTGATGCATGCCAGATCTTTCAACACCTAGGTAGGTACTTTACGTATCAGCTCACCACAACATGGTCGCATTCCGCTGCTCAGCTGTTGCATGCATCAATCAAAGGTACGGTGCCATGTCATCGACTGTGTCATTGACTGACATATTGCTATGACATACACTATATGGTATGTGTACACCCCTTCAAATGAGTGGATTCGGCTATTTCAGCCACACTCGTTGCTGACTGGTGCACCGTCATAGGATGCCACCAACAAGTCAGTTCGTAAAATGCCTGCCCTGCTAGAGCTGCCCCAGTAAACTGTAAGTGCTGTTATTGTGAAGTGAAAACATCTAGGGGCAACAACGGCTCAGCCACGAATTGGTAGGCCACACAAGCTCACAGAACGGGACCGCCAAGTGCTGAAGCACGTAGCGTGTAAAAATTGTCTATCCTTGGTTGCATCACTCACTTCCGAGTTCCAAACTGCCTCTGAAAGTAACGTAAGTACAAGAATTGTTCGTCAGGAGCTTCATGAAATGGGTTTCCATGGCTGAGCAGCCGCACACAAGCCTAAGATCACCATGCGCAATGCCAAGTTGGCTGGAGTGGTGTAAATCTCGCCGCTATTGGACTCCAGAGCAGTGGAAACACGTTCGCTGGAGTGATGAATCACGCTTCACCATCTGGCAGTCTGATGGACGAATCTGGGTTTGGTGGATACCAGGAGAACACTACCTGCCCGAATGCATAGTGCAAACTGTAAAGTTCTGTGGAGGAGGAATAATGGTCTGGGTCTGTTTTTCATGGTTCGGGCTAGGTCCCTTAGTTCCAGGGATGGGAAATCTTAACGCCACAGCATATAATGATATTTTAGATGATTCTGTGCTTCCAACTTTGTGGCAACAGTTTGGGGAAGGCCCTTTCCTATTTCAGCATGACAATTCCCCCGTGTACAAAGCGAGGTCCATACAGAAATGGTTTGTCGAGATCGTATGGAAGAACTTGACTGGCCTGCACAGAGGCCTGACCTCAACCCCATCGAACACCTTTGGGATGAATTGGAACGCCGACTGCGAGCGGAAAGCCTTCCCAGAAGACTGGAGGCTATTATAGCAGTAAATGAGGGACCAACTCCATATTAATGCCCATGACTTTGGAACGAGATATTCAACGAGCATGTGTCACATACATGTTTTTAGAAATGTTTTAAGAAATGTTTGCTAATTTATTGAAAATTAAATACAGAAATATCTCATTTACGTAAGTATTCACACCCCTTTGCTATGACGCTCCAAATTAAGCTCAGGTGCATCCAATTTCCTTTGATCATCCTTGAGCTGTCACTACAACTTGATTGGAGTCCACATGTGGCCAATTCATTTGTTTGGACATGATTTAGAAAGAAACACACCTGTCTATATAAGGTCCCACAGTTGACAGTGCATGTCTAAGCAGAAACTATACCGTGAAGTCAAAGGAACTGGCTGTAGAGCGCCGAGATAGAATTGTGATGAGACATATATCTGGGGAAGGGTATAAAACAATTTCTAGTGTTGAAAGTTTCCAAGAGCACAGTGGTCTCCATCATTGGGAAATGGAAAAAGTATGGAACTACCCAAACAACACTTCGCAAAAAATGCATGTGAAAGACTCTGAGATCATAAGACAAAATATTCTGTGGTCTGATGATACAAAAATGTTACTCTTTGGCTTGAATGTGAAGCGCTATATCTGGAGAAAACCAAGCACAGCTCATAACCCGTTTAAAACCATCCCTACTGTAAAGCATGGTAGTGACAGCATTATGCTATGGGGATGCTTTTTAGCGGCAGGGACTGGGAGACTGGCAAGGATAGAGGGAACAATGAATGGAGCCAAATACAGGCAAATCATTGATGAAAACCTGTGTGTGTGTGGGGGGGGGGGGGGGGGGGGGGGGGTGAAGATTTACATTCCAGTCGGTCAATGACCCCAAGCATACAGCCAAAGCAAAGCTGAAATGTCTTCAGAACAAGAATGTGAAAGTCCTTGAGGGGCCCAGCCAAAGCCCAGACTTGAATCCGATTGAAAATCTGTGGAAAGATTTGAAGATTGCTGTTCACCGCCGATCCCCATCTAACTTAACAGAGCTTGAGAAAATCTTAAAGGAGGAATGGGAGAAAATCCCCAAATCCAGATGTGCAAAGCTGATAGACATACCCAAAGCTGTTATCTCCGCCAAAGGTGCTTCTACAAAGTATTGACTCAGAGGTGTGAATACATACAATATATCCTCCCTAACTAATAAAAAGTTAAGCTTGATAAACGGCTCACATCTACAGTATAGCCTGTACTTGAATTACTGCATCTTCTCACCCCATTTTGTCCTCTAAAATAGCCAAATGTATAAAAATGAAATGGTGATACTGAATGACTTTATTGTTTTCCTTCTCAATTCAAAATGAAACCCGTAGTTAGCTAGATACATTTAGTTCCCTCTGCAGCCTGTCGTTTCCTTGGCAACCCACATTCACTTGCCATTGCCCTTGACTGTCTGTGTATCAGACATCTATTGTCTCCAGACCTTAAATGTGGTCTTGTGGCCTACAATCTTTCACCTGTGCAGGGAACGGTGAAACCGTACACTGTCATCTGCGCTAGACATGTAATTGTCGGGGCTGAGTGGTGGTGACTGAGCTTGTGTTTCACACACACGCGCGTGCGCACGCACGCACGCACGCACACACACACACACACACACACACACACACACACACACACACACACACACCTCTTCTCTCATCTCCTCTTGTCCCATTAGAAGTGCCTGACAGGTGGGAGAGGGAGCTAGTCTACAGTAGCAGTGTTTTTCATCTCTAACAACAATCACCTGTACCGCAGCTGTCTGACATTATTTTAGGAAGCAACAGCGAATGTTGGAAAACAAGGGAAGAGTTTATTTCCAAAAACACTATATCCACCAATTTTTACTTATTTGTGTTTTTTCATCAGAAATGATTGCTTATCGCCACCTTCTTGTGTCTGAATAATATTACTGTTCTCAGATTTTAATAAATAGATTTTAGGTGTGGATGAATATGTGTTTTTTTGTTGTTGTTGCAAAACGCTATATATCCGTTGTTTAGTTGGAATGGAATGTTTGTATCCTGTACATTTGACTGTGATTATGTGGTTGTCTCACCTAGCTATCTTATCTGATGAATGCACTTACTGTAGGTTGCTCTGGATAAGAGCATCTGCTAAATGACTAAAATGTCAAATGTAAATGTTTTACATACAGATCTCATATTACTGCATTAAATGAAAAAATATATATACAATTGATGTTGCAAATGTACATTTTGTACAGTTTTTTTACAAAAATGTATTTATTTGTTACATTTGACTGTGTAAAACCTAGCAGTACACGTTTTTTCTCTGAGAGTGAGGCAGATATATATTAGCATTTTGCCAAAAAACATTTGTCTTTCTGAAATGAAACCATCAAGAGGTAGAATTGAGACAAATGCATGTCTGTCATTGAACAACCCCATGCCATGATTACATAGTGAAAACCCCTACCGATCTCTTTCATTATTTCTTTAAACAACAAAATTTACCAACATTTCGGAAGTGGATACATGTCTATAGCGTTTTGGAATAAAACTCTTCAAGTGTTATGCAGGAGGCGTGGGGAGGTTTTTATGTAGTATATTGCATGTCTGGGATTTTTACCCCCACATAAAGTTGGTTTGTTGGCTACATTGGTGGTGACAGAGCATTTTCACTGTTCTTTTTTAAAATAGTCAATAGTTTGAGGTTGTATATTGTAAATCTCAGTATCTGCAAACATAATTGTATTGATTGCATATAAATATTTCTAAAATAAAAATGGTTAGGAAAGAATACTACTAAAGAGACAATCCGTGAGATCTGTAAGAAATTGGTTCACATCCCCAGATGTCTATTCACGGATCACTGTTTTGACATTTATTGTCTGACAGGGTCGGGGATGCTCAGGGCCTGTGTGTGTGTGTGTGTGTGTGTGTGTGTGTGTGTGTGTGTGTGTGTGTGTGTGTGTGTGTATGTGTGTGTGTGTGTGTTGTTAGGTAGCCTGTGACACACCGATAATGGCCTGAGCCATGTCCGAAGGCCATGTTTATTGATGTGATGATGCATGCTGGGAGAGACGTTCGCTTTTAAAGGTCTATGTGTGTGTGTATGTTTGGACTGAATGTTACCTCTAATATTTCCTTTTATCCCTCATGAGCACATCCCTACCCTTATCCAACGCAGAACAATAATCAAACATTGCAAATGATGAACTTCAAAGAAACACCAATACCTCAATACCTCAGTAAATCAGTGCAGCTGTTAATGTGTACTATAGCTCTTTGCAGTCAGTCAAACCCGAAGTGTTTTGTATTCAAATTGTATGCTGATGTTTCATTTGCAGGGTTCTGCAAGATTGACTTGACCTCAGTTTCTCTCTCTGTTTGTTTCTCCGTCTCTGTCTGTTTCTCTGTCTGTTTCTCTGTCCGTTTCTCCATCTCTCTCTGTCTGTTTCTCTGTCTCTCTCTGTCTGTTTCTCTGTCCGTTTCTCCATCTCTCTCTGTTTGTTTCTCCGTCTCTCTCTGTCTGTTTCTCTGTCTGTTTCTCTGTCCGTTTCTCCGTCTCTCTCTGTCTGTTTCTCTGTCTGTTTCTCTGTCCGTTTCTCCATCTCTCTCTGTCTGTTTCTCCATCTCTCTCTGTCTGTTTCTCCATCTCTCTCTGTCTGTTTCTCTGTCTCTCTCTGTCTGTTTCTCTGTCTCTCTCTGTCCGTTTCTCCATCTCTCTCTGTCTGTTTCTCTGTCTCTCTCTGTCTGTTTCTCTGTCCGTTTCTCCATCTCTCTCTGTCTGTTTCTCTGTCTGTTTCTCTGTCCGTTTCTCCATCTCTCTCTGTCTGTTTCTCCATCTCTCTCTGTCTGTTTCTCTGTCTCTCTCTGCCACAGACATTTAGCCCATCTGTGTGAATGGGATAGGGTTGGAGTGTTCTCCATAATGCAGGTTGACTGGCAGGTGACTAGGGGTGCATTCCACATGGCACCCTACTCCCTGTAGGGCCCTGGTCAAAAGTTGTGCACTATGTAGGGGATAGGGTGCCATTTGGGACTGAGACTAGTGGTGAAATGTCACAGAATACAGGGGATATAACAGGTTGATCAGACAGAAGTGATGGAGATAGATCATGTATAGGGGTAAAATGGGTAAAGGAGAGAGATCATAGAAGATGAGATGTCAGACAAATTTAGGATAGTGTGGAAATGCTGTCGGAGTTGCTTTGTTATTTCTTACTCACCTGTCCAGCTCTGAACTTTTGTTTTCATCTTAGAGGTTTATCACTGAGAGGAGATGTCTTAAAGGGATGGTTCAGTGTAGCTTTTATAGGGCCAGGAGTTTTCCAGATCATGTGACCTGACTAGAAAAACACCAGCAGAAAGTCTGATCGTAGAAACCAGGCTATTTGAGACAAAAAAAATTGAACTTAGGTTATGTTGTAAAAGTAGACTCATGATTCTGAAATACATCATCAATATTCATCAACATTATTCAGTAGTTGAGCGAGATCCCAATTAACCTACACTGTGGTTAAAGTCCATAACCATAAAAATCAGTCATCTGAAGTCATTCCTCCTCCTGATGAAGGTGTGTAATGTATAACGGCTCTCCTCCCCAGTGTTCTGTGTTGGTACTATTGATCCTGCAGGGATGGTGTGTAAAAAATGGTTAGGAAAGAATACTACTAAAGAGACAATCCGTGAGATCTGTAAGAAATTGGTTCACATCCCCAGATGTCTATTCACGGATCACTGTTTTGACATTTATTGTCTGACAGGGTCGGGGATGCTCAGGGCCTGTGTGTGTGTGTGTGTGTGTGTGTGTGTGTGTGTGTGTGTGTGTGTGTGTGTGTGTGTGTGTGTGTGTGTGTGTTGTGTGTGTGTGTGTGTGTGTGTGTGTGTGTGTGTGTGTGTGTGTGTGTGTGTGTGTGTGTGTGTGTGTGTGTAAATGAAAACAAAATGGACCAACTGGGGACATTTTGTTGGTCCCCACAAGTTCAAATGCTATTTCTAGGGTGTTTAGGGTTAAGGTTAAGGTTAGGGGTTAGGGGAAATAGGATTTTGAATGGGACTGAATTGTTTGTCTCCACAAGGTTATTTATACAAGACGGTGTATGTGTTTCTGTAACATGTGCATGTGCGTGAGCGCAGGCACGTGTGTTAGTAGTGTATTCTCTGTCATAACAAACCTATGGCAGCTGACTGAGTAGGGCTTGACAGAAGAGAATAACATACACGCGCACACATACACACAGACACACACACACACACACACACACACACACACTGCAGCCAGATAATGATGCTCGTATTCATTCAGTGTTCAGTAGAGGGTATTCTCTGTGTTAGCAGGTTGATTTATGGTAAGTAGCTGTGGAATCTTGAAACAAATGAAAATGGGCCAATGACTTATTCATCAAACTGTGATACTACAGCAAATAATGGTGCCTCAGTCTCTGTACAAGCATTAAATTACATTAATAGTAGTTAGGATAAATGGGCGATATCTGTCTCTCTCTGTGTATCTCCCTTTTTCTCTCTCTCTCTCTGTCTCTCTCTCTCTCTGTCTGTCTTGTCTCTCTCTGTCCCCCTCTCTGTCCCTCTCTCTCTCTGTCTGTCTTGTCTCTCTCTGTCCCCCTCTCTGTCCCTCTCTCTCTCTGTCTGTCTTGTCTCTCTCTGTCCCCCTCTCTGTCCCCCTCTCTGTCTGTCTGTCCCTCTCTCTGTCTGTCTGTCTGTCTGTCTGTCCCCCTCTCTGTCTGTCCCCCTCTCTGTCTGTCCCCCTCTCTGTCTGTCTGTCTGTCCCCCTCTCTGTCTGTCCCCCTCTCTGTCTGTCTGTCTGTCTGTCTGTCTGTCTGTCTGTCTGTCTGTCTGTCTGTCTGTCTGTCTGTCTGTCTGTCTGTCTGTCTGTCTTGTCTCTCTCTGTCCCCCTCCCTCTCTGTCTGTCTTGTCTCTCTCTGTCCCTCTCTCTCTGTCTGTCTGTCTTGTCTCTCTCTGTCCCTCTCTCTCTTTGTCTGTCTTGTCTCTTTCTGTCCCTCTCTCTCTCTGTCTGTCTTGTCTCTCTCTGTCCCCCTCTCTCTCTGTCTCTCGCTCTGTGTCTGTCTCTCTCTCAATTAAATTCAAAGGGGCTTTATTGTCATGGGAAACTGTCACACCCTGATCTGTTTCACCTATCCTTGTGCTTGTCTCCACTCCACCCCCCTCCAGGTGTCGCCCATCTTCCCCACTTATCCCCTGGGTATTTATACCTGTGTTTTCTGTCTGTCTGTGCCAGTTTGTCTTGTTTGTCAAGTCAACCAGCAGTTTGTCTCAGCGCCTGATTTTCCCCAGTCTCTCTTTTCCTCGCTCACCTGGTTTTGACCATTGCCTGTCCTGACTCTGAGCCCGCCTGCCTGACCACTCTGCCTGAGCCTGCCTGCCGCCCTGTACCTTTGCCCCTACTCTGGATTACTGACCTCTGCCTGACCTGAGTCTGCCTGCCATCCTGTACCTTTGCCACTACTCTGGATTTTCGACCCCTGCCTGCCTTGACCTGTCATTTCAAATCAAATCAAATGAAAGTTTATTTGTCACGTGCGCTGAATAGAACAGGTGTAGACCTTACAGTGAAATGCTTACTTACAGGCTCTAACCAATAGTGCAAAAAAGGTATTAGGTAAACAATAGGTAGGTAAAGAAATAAAACAACTGTAAAAAGACAGGCTATATACAGTAGCAAGGCTATAAGAGTAGCGAGGCTACATACAGACACCGGTTAGTCAGGCTGATTGAGGTAGTATGTACATGTAGATATGGTTAAAGTGACTATGCATTTATGATGAACAGAGAGTAGCAGAAGCATAAAAGAGGGGTTGGCGGGTGGTGGGTGAGACACAATGCAGATAGCCCGGTTAGCCACTGTGCAGGAGCACTGGTTGGTCGGGCCAATTGAGGTAGTATGTACATGAATGTATAGTTAAAGTGACTATGCATAAATGATAAACAGAGAGTAGCAGCCGCGTAAAAAGAGGGGTTGGGGTGGGGGGGGGGGGGCACACAATGCAAATAGTCCGGGTAGCCATTTGATTACCTGTTCAGGAGTCTTATGGCTTGGGAGTAAAAACTGTTGAGAAGCCTTTATGTCCTAGACTTGGCACTCCGGTACCGCTTGCCATGCAGTAGTAGAGAGAACAGTCTTTGACTGGGGTGGCTGGAGTCTTTGACAATTTTTTGGGCCTTCCTCTGACACCGCCTGGTGTAGAGTTCCTGGATGGCAGGAAGCTTGGCCCCAGTGATGTACTGGGCCGAACGCACTACCCTCTGTAGTGCCTTGCGGTTGCCGTACCAGGCAGTGATGCAACCAGTCAGGATGCTCTCGATGTTGCAGTTGTAGAACCTTTTGAGGATCTCAGGACCCATGCCAAATCTTTTTAGTTTCCTGAGGGGGAAGAGGCTTTGTCGTGCCCTCTTCATGACTGTCTTGGCGTGTTTGGACCATGCTAGTTTGTTGTTGATGTGGACACCAAGGAACTTGAAGCTCTCAACCTGCTCCACATCGATGAGAATGGGGGCGTGCTCAGTCCTCCTTTTCCTGTAGCCCACAATGATCTCCTTAGTATCGGTTACGTTGAGGGATAGGTTGTTATTCTGGCACCACCTGGCCAGGTCTCTGACTTCCTTTGCCTGCCCCTGTTGCTGTAATAAACATTGTTACTTCAACAGAATCTGCATTTGGGTCTTACCTGAAACTTGATCGAAACATATATTTACCTTGCCAAAGCAAGTGAAATAAACAATAAAAAATGAACAGTAAACAACATTCAACAGACAAAAGTTTCAGAAGAGAAAGATGTTTGAAATGTTAAATGATTAACTATGTACGTGTACAGTGTTGTACAAAAGAGAAAGGGAAAATATATAAACAGATAAATATGCCCTTTTCTTATCACAACAGGTCACACTGATGATGATGATTGCACACTGCGGTATTTCACCTAACAGATCCAGGAGCTTATCAATATTTGATTTGTTTTCAAATTATTTGGGGAAATATGTCCCTCTTTCTCTCTCTCTCTCTCTCTTTCTCTCTCTCTCTCCCTGTTTCTCCCTCTCTCTCTGTCTCTGTTTTTGTCTCTCTCTCTCTCTCACACGCACACACTCTCTCACTGACGTGGACAATGGGATATAAAGAGTTAGATGAGACTGCCCCTCTATGTCACCATCTCTGATCCCACAGACAAATAAACCCTGTGTTTCTAGACACAATCCAGCCTTTACAACCAGTGGTTATATGTCCGTCTAACCCTCTATTTTGTAGATGCTCTAGCGTTAGACCACATCTGTATTCAGCCTTGGCTCTAACACTGTATCATTGATGGCTATCGAGCATCCCGCTGAAGATAAATGAACGGGCCGAACAGAACCTAATAACCATTCATTCCACCGCCACAGAGGTCTGGGTACGAGCGTCATCCTGAATTCTCTGTCATCTGAGCCTGTGTGTTTGTATATTGAGTTGGACTTTTCATTTTCATGCATTCATAATGGGTCTCTCATTGCCATGCCAACTGGCCCAGCCCCCACTACCACACCAGTACCAGTGCTTTTGTTTTCCCTCCTGCCACACCAGTCTGTTTAATGAATGCATTTTGTGTAGTGTATGAACGTGACAAACAGGCCATATTACCAACAATATTTCTCATCTAAGGTGACATTTTGGTGTGATCGTGTCCTCCTCAGAATGCTGTCAGTCATTTGGTTTTCTGGGATTTGGTATTTTTGGGTAGTTATGGTTGTTTGGATAGTTAGCCCATTGGACTTGGTAAATGTAATGGTTAGGTAGGTATGTGGTTAAGTGCAACATCAACCAGCTAAACCACTGTATTGTATTCCGTCCCAGGTTTCCATGCAGAGCCGATCAACATCAACAGTAAGGTAGGAGCCAATCCAGACAGAGAACAGAACGAGTGGAATGAATGAAGAGGAATAGAAAGGTCATGGAACATTGGTCTAGTTCAATGGTGATGTGGACCGACCATGCTGATGTTTACAGGTCAAAGGGCACGATAAATGTCCCGCCCTCACACAGAACACACAAAACACAAGATTGAATCAGTGTGGATCCCTGAACACACATCAAATCAAATAATTTCAAATGTTATTGGCCAAATACACGTGTTTAGCAGATGTTATTTCGGGTGTAGCGAAATGCTTGTGTTTCTAGCTCCAACAGTGCAGTGATATCTAACAAGTAATATCTAACAATACACACAATACACACAAATCTAAAGTAAAGGAATAGAATTAAGAATATATAAATATTTGGACGAGCAATGTCAGAGCGACATAGACTAAGATACAATAGAATAGAATACAGTATATACATATGAGATGAGTAATGCAAAATATGTAAACATTATTTAAGTGACTAGTGTTAAAATGATTAAAGTGGCCAATGATTTCAAGTCTATGTATATAGGGCAGCAGCCTCTAATGTGCTAGTGATGGCTATTTAACAGTCTGATGCCCTTGGGATAGAAGCTGTTTGTTTCTGAGTGTTTCTAGCTATTATTGTGGGGTTTGAATGATCACACCATGGGCTAAGCATTACATTTGCAGACAGTATGTGTGTAATGGTTCATTGTACATGTAGTGCAGATGCCTGTCTAGATGCATCTACTAAAGCTGTAGCTTGGCAATGGAAAATAAAACCTTGACAACAGAAAATGTGATTTACGGACACGCACACAAACACAAACGGGTTACCTCCCTATTACCTTTGCGTAAACCAATGTGTTTTTGCAGTGTTGGACACAAGCTTTTGAGCTGGAGTGGGTGAGTGCTTGTGCTGCTGCTGTGTGGATCATTATCGCAATACGCTTTGTAGGCGTGTGTGTGTGTTTGGTGTCGTTGTGCGTGTGTAGCAAAAGCTGTCTGTATATGTGTGTGTGTGTGGTTGTGTGTGAATGTGTAATTTTGGCTGTGTGTGTTTAGTTGAATTGTGTGTGTGTGGTTGTGTCTGTGTGTGCGTCTACTTTATATATCCACTGCATGACCAAAGGTATGTGGACACCTGCACGTAAAACATCTCATTGCAAAATCATGGGCATTAATATTGAGTTGGTCTTTGCTGCTATAACAGCCTCCACTCTTCTGGGAAGGCTTTCCAGTAGATGTTGGAACATTGCTGCAGGGACTTGCTTTCATTCAACCACAAGAGCATTAGTGAGGTCAGGCACTGATGTTGGGCGATTAGGCCTGGCTCGCAGCCGGTGTTCCAATTCATCCAAAAGCTGTTCGATGGGGTTGAGGTCAGGGCTCTGTGCATGCCAGTTAAGTTCTTACACACCGATCTCAACAAACCCTTTCTGTATGGACCTCGCTTTGTGCACGGGGGCATTGTCATGCTGAAACAGGAAAGGGCCTTCCCCAAACTGTTGCCACAAAGTTGGAAGCACAGAATCGTCTAGAATGTCATTATATGCTGTAGCATTAAGATTTCCCATCCCTGGAACTAAGGGGCCTAGCCTGAACCATGTAAAACAGCCTCAGACCATTATTCCTCCACCAAACTTTACAGTTGGCACTATGCATTGGAGCAGGTAGTGTTCTCCTGGCATCCACCAAACTCAGATTAGTCTGTCGGACTGGTTTCCACTGCTCCAGAGAATGCGTTTCCACAACTCCAGAGTCCAATTGCGTCGAGCTTTACACCACTCCAGCCAATGCTTTGCATTGCGCATGGTGATCTTAGGTTTGTGTGCGGCTGTTCGGCCATGAAAACCCATTTCACGAAGCTCCTGACTAACAGTTATTGTACTGATGTCGCTTCTAGAGGCAGTTTGCAACTCAATAGTGAGTGTTGCAGTCAAGAACAGACGATTTTTACGTGCTTTAGCCCTCGGCTGTCCCGTTCTGTGAGCTTATGTACCACTTCGTGGCTGAGCCGTTGTTGCTCTTAGACATTTTCCGCTTCACAATAACAGCACTTACAGTTGACCGGGGCAGTTCTAGCATGGCAGAAATTTGACGAACTGACTTGTTGGAAAGGTGACGGTGCCACGCTGAAAGTCACTGAGCTCTTCGGTAAGGCCATTCTACTGCCAATGTTTGTCTATGGAGATTGCATTGCTGTGTGCTCGATTTTATACACTTGTCAGCAACGGGTGTGGCTGAAATAGCCAAATCCACTCATTTGAAGGGGTATCCACATACTTTTGTATATATAGTGTGTGTGTGTGTGTGTGTGTGTGTGTGTGTGTGTGTGTGTGTGTGTGTGTGTGTGTGTGTGTGTGTGTGTGTGTGTGTGTGTGTGTGTGTGTCGCATGTCTATAATGTGAGAGAGGTTGTGCTACTGCTCCAGCAGCATCATCTTTAACTCTTCTTCACTTTTCCTTCCCCACGGTGAGGACAGTAAACAGGGATTGATTGGGTTGGGATCCAGCCCTCCTCTGGAGCTGGCCCTGAGGGTCAGAGGTGACAGTTCTGGTACTGGGGACAGTGGTATGACAAATAAGAACTAGACGAACCTCGTAAATCCACTGTGTCGCACCGGGGCCAAGCAGTCGAGAGCTCGAGACGCTGTCCCACTCCACACAACACCATTAAAAATGACAAATTGAGCTTTGGTCAACACTGACTCGAGAGTCGCTGTACGTTGCCATTATGTTTTCAAATGGGTTTTGCTGTGTTGTACTAGTGTAGTTCATTAGACGCATCTCAGAGGGAAAGGGAAGTTGTTAGCTGTCAAGTATTTTTTAAATGTTTGTTTTGTTTTATAAAGGGTAGGAGTGAGGATAAGGGGGGATGGAGGGAGGGAGGATGGAGGGAGGGCCAAATTCAAGATATAGGGGGATGGAGTTGGAAGGCAGGTTGAAGTAGGATGAAGCAGGCTTTCCCCGGATGACCCAGACTGGCAGGCTAAAGCATCAACACTGTTTCAGCTCTACCACAGCCTTTCAACTCCGGGGAGTGTGCTGACTAAACTGGAGTTGTCATCGGGCCTGAAAATTCTATCCTGGTGTTACCCAAGCCTGGTGACCTGAAGCCCTGGTCCGATGCCACAGAAATGTAAAGAGCCGAACCCGAAAAAAAGGCAGATTTCTAGAAAACAATAGGCTCTATATTGATTTAAAATGGTGTTGAGAACAATGCACTGGAATAGCGCTATGGATAGGACTGCTGTGCTTCTAGCTCTTAGGAAACTTTGCAGTGTTTTGTTTTTTCATGTGTTATTTCTTACATTATTAGCCCAGGAATTTTTTTGTGCTATTACATACAGCCGGGAAAGCTTTTGGATATCAGAGCGGCGGTAACTCATCGTTATTACCAGCATTACGACCAGGAATACGACTTTCCCGAATTGTATCCTTTGTTCGTATCCCTCAGGGCAATTGAACTGATTCCAGAGACTGATCCAAAACACTGCTGGAGGAAAAGAGGTACTCGGAGTGGACTTCTAGTCTGACTCAGGAGGCGCACCACCACCCACTGCTTCCGAGTATATTACTGGCTAATGTTCAGTCTCTGGATAATAAAATTGAGACATCAGGGATTGTAACATACTCTGTTTCACGGTGATTGTGATAACATACAGGAACTCAAGTCCTTTTGTTCACCCGAAGTAGAATACCTCACAATCAAATGCGGAGCATATTACCTCCCAAGAGAATTCTCTTCGGTTATAATCACAGCCCTCAAAGAACTTCACTGGACTTTATGCAAACTGGAAACCACATATCCCGAGGCCGCATTTATTGTAGCTGGGGATTTTAACAAAGCAAATTTGAGAAAAATTCTACCAAAGTTCTATTAACACATTGACTGTAGTACTCGCGTGGCTAACACACTTGACCACTGCTACTCCAACTACCGGGATGCTTACAAGGTCCTCCCCCGCCCTCCCTTCGGCAAATATGATCACAACTCCATTTTGCTCCTCCCTTCCTATAGGCAGAAACTCTAACAGGAAGTACCCATGCTAAGGACTATTCAACGCTGGTCTGACCAATCGGAATCCACGCTTCAAGATTGTTTTGATCACGCGGCCTGGGATATGTTCCGGGTAGCTTTTCGACAACAACATAGACGAATACACTGAGTTTATCAGGAAGTGTATAGGAGATGTTGTACCCACGGTGACTATTAAAACCTACCCTAAACAGAAACCGTGGATACATGGCAGCATTCGCACAAAACTGAAAGTACGAACCATCGCATTTAACCATGGCAAGGTGACTGGGAATATGGCCGAATACAAACAGTGTAGTTATTCCCTCCATAAGGCAATCAAACAGGCAAAACGTCAGTATAGAGACTAAGTGGAGTCGCAATTCAACGGCTCAGACTCGAGACATATGTGGCAGGGTCTATAGACAATCACGGACTACAAAGGGAAAACCGGCCACGTAGCGGACACCGACGTCTTGCTTCCGGACAAGCTAAACACCTTCTTCGGCCGCTTTGAGGATAACACAATTCCACCAACGCAGCCCGCTACCAAGGACTGTGGGCTCTCCTTCTCTGTGGCCGATGTGAGTAAGACATTTAAGGAAACAACACCTCCACTTTGCTGATCATCAACACTGGGGCCCCACAAGGATGTGAGCTCAGCACACCTCCAAATCAATCATCAAGTTTGTAGATGACACAGCAGTAAGCCTGATTACCAACAATGATGAGACAGCCTACAGGGAGGAGGTGAGGGCCCTGGGAGTGTGGTGCCAGGAAAATAACCTCTCACCCAACATCAACAAAACAAAAGAGCTGATCGTGGACTTCAGAAAACAGCAGAGGGAGCACCCCCCTATCCACATTGATGGGACCGCAGTGGAGAAGGTGGAAAGATTCAAGTTCCTCGGCATACACATCAAACTGACAAACTGAAATGGTCCACCCACACAGACAGTGTGGTGAAGAAGGCACAACAGTGCTTCTTCAACCTCAGGAGACTGAAGAAATTTGGCTTGGCACCTAAAACCCTCACACAATTTTACAGATGCGCAATTGAGAGCATCCTGTCAGGCTGTATCACCGCCTGGTAGGGCATCTGCACAATCCGCAACCGATGGGCTCTCCAGAGGGTGGTGCGGTCTGCCCAATGCATCACTGGGGGCAAACTACCTGCCCTCCAGGACACTTACAGCACCCGATGTCACAGGAAGGCCAAAAAGATAATCAAGGACAACAACCACCTGAGCCACTGCCTGTTCACCCCGCTATCATCCAGAAGACAAGGAAAGTACAGGTGCATCAAAGCTGGGACCAAGAGACTGAAAAACAGCTTCTGTCTCAAGGGCATCAGACTGATAAATAGCCATCACTAACACATTAGAGGCTGATGCCCTATATACATAGACTTGAAATCACTGGCCACTTTAATAATGTTTACATATTTTGCATTACTCATCTCATATGTATGTACTGTATTCTATTCTATTGTACTGTATAATAGTCTATGCCGCTCTGACATTGCTCATCCATATATTTATATATTCTTAATTCTATTCCTTTACTTTAGATTTGTGTGAAATTGTTCGATATTACTTGTTTGATATGACTGCACTGTTGGAGCTAGAAACACAAGCATTTCCTTACACCTACAATAACACCTGCTAAACACGTGTATGTGACAAATTAAATTTGATTTGATGCGACGAAGGCGGGTGGCAACAGAGTGAGGAGACGAGAAAACAGCCCTTGTGTTAGAAACGCAAGGAGAGAGGAAAACTCTTAGTTATCCTCTTACATCTAGGCGTTCCGCCAGCGGAACCCCGTTCCGCCAGCGGAACCCCTAGCCAACAGCCAATGGGATCGCATGGCGTGAAATACAAAAACCTAAAAAATCCAATAATTTCCATTTTTCAAACATACGACTATTTTACACCATTTGGAAGATAAACTTCTCCTGAATCCAACCACCTTGTCCGATTTCAAAAAGGCTTTACAGCGAAAGCAAAACATTAGATTATGTTAGGAGAGTACATAGACCAAAATAACCACACAGCCATTTTCCAAGCAAGCATATATGTCAATAAAACCCAAAACACAGCTAAATGAAGCACTAACCTTTGATGATCTTCATCAGATGACACTCCTAGGACATTATGTTATACAATACATGTATGTTTTGTTCAATCAAGTTCATATTTATATCCAAAAACAGCTTTTTACATTGGCGCGTGATGTTCAGAAAATGTATTCCCACCAAAAACTTCCGGTGAATTTACAAAAATACTCATCATAAACGTTGACAAAATACATAACAAATATTTTAAGTATTATAGATACAGAACTCCTTTATGCAGACACCCGCCAAGTTTGGGGCAACCTAAACTCAGAATTAGTATTAGAAATATTGTATTACCTTTGCTGATCTTCGTCAGAATGCACTCCCAGGACTGCTACTTCCACAAGAAATGTTTTTGTTCGAAATAATCCATAGTTATGTCCAAATACCTCCATTTTGTTCGTGCATTCAGGTCACTATCCAAAGGGTAACGCGCGAGCGCAATTCGAGACACAAAAAGTCAAAATGTTCCATTACCGTACTTAGAAGCATGTCAAACGCTGTTTAAAATACGTTTTTATGGTATTTTTAACGTAAAATTGCGATAATATTCCAACCGGACAATAGTGTATTCATTCAAGGAGGAAAAGAAAAAACAGCGTGCTCGTGGGAATGCGCATATCCAATCTCTTTGTCCTCAGGCAGACCACTCAGTAACTGAGCTCCTATACTCTGCCCAGAGACAGGAGAAGGCTCAATCCACTTTCTGAAGGCTTTAGACAGCCAATGGAAGCCTTAGAAAGTGCAACGTAACAGCACAGATATTGTAGTTTCGAAAGGGACTAGAAAGAAGAACTACATTTCTCAGATCCTACACTTCCTGGTTGACTTTTTCTCAGGTGTTTGCGTGCCATATGAGTTCTGTTATACTCACAGACACCATTCAAACAGTTTTAGAAACTTCAGAGTGTTTTCTATCCAAATCTACTAATAACATGCATATTCTCATTTCTGGGCAAGAGTAGTAACCAGTTTAAATCGGGTAAGTTTTTTCATCCTGCTGTGAAAATACTGCCCCCTATCCATATCAGGTTATTATCAACTGAATAACCAACTAAAGTAGGCTAATGCATTTGAAGGTATATGCAGTATTAAATTGTTTCTTCTACTGAAACTCCCAAAGTCATATCCAACCGTTATACTAAATTTAGAGCAATGGCCGTGTGTGGGCAACTAGATGATAAATTCAGCAGAGATTTTTTTGTAAGATTTTATTTATTTATTTGAAACAATACAAAACATACACATACAAACAACAATATGCAGACAGTCACAAACATCCACAACATCACCCGTGCCCAGATCCACCTGCTCACACCCACATCTCCAGTGCCAGCACCGTTTTCACTGGGGCAGCGCCGCCACCTCGCTGCCTTGAGACAAGCTATGGAGCTCATCTTGATAAATCAATCAATGTCAGATTTTGGTTTTCACTGAATCTCTGCTTGGATATTTGGTAAGCCTACAATTAGGCTGGGAAAATGTTAGCTAAGTTGAGGTCAGTGCTCAGGATCATCTTTATCTTAGTTTGCTCATGCTACATATTAGCACTGATCAGTATGTTTTGCTAGCATGTTACGTAGCTTAACAAGTGGATTTTTGCTCTTCACTTGAGTGCTATCCTGTCCTACTGTCGACCAAAAGTAACTTGTCTGATAATCACTGTATATATGCTGCGACGTAGTGTCCCCATGAGTGACTGAACAACGAGCCAATCACGGCGCAACTCGAGAAGATTACCAACGCCTACGCTCTGTATTTTCCGCTGAGTGCCCTTCCACCACAGATAGCACTGAGCTAGGCTGAAACACCTGCATTTTGGAGCTGCCTTACTCAAGAAAGAGATCATGTTTTTATGTGACTTTTTTCGCTCAATAATTTTGTTTATACATTGTTTGCAAACTGATATGTGGCACGAATTAATGCCCAAATAACATGCAATACAGGCACATTTTTAGCTAAACAAGTGGCTCTGCCCCACCTGCACTGAATGACTGGTCGCCACTGTATCTATGTACCCCATTTATATGCCCCATGTTGCAAGGATCTGTACACAATTCCTGGAAGCTAAAAATATCCCAGTTCTTCCATGGCCTGCATGCTCACCAGACAATGTCACCTACAGCCTGATCAGCTCTATGCGAAAGAGATGTATCACGCTTTCTGAGTTAAATGGTGGTCACATTAGATTCTGATTCTGGTTTTCTCATTCGCGCCCTTACCTAACAGTTGCATATCTGTATTCCCAGTCATGTGAAATCCATAGATTAGGGCTTAATGAGTTTATATAAATGTTCCATATATGACACTAGCAATTCTGAGGGGGGGGGGGGGGGGCAGTGCCCCTGTGACAACAATTTTGGACCCCCTAAATGTGGAGTATGAAATAATTTTACATAACAAATTTTTGCTATGTCCTTTTTTTACATCCTTTATTAGACAGTGGCAACGATGATGATTATGAACATGGTCGTTTGCCTGCTAATGCCTGCAATGCAGTGAAGAAAACGATATGACAACAATAACGTCTAATGTAACTGGCCCCTCTAACAGTACAACTGGCCCCAGCTTGGCCCCCCCAGTTGAAATGGTCTAGAACCGCCACTGCTTATATGATGTGCAAGTCAGTAAAATCTTTGAAGTTGTTGCATGTTGCATATTTATTTGTTTGTTTAGTATATTTCTACCTTAATGTTACTGTTCCTGTATAACTTTTCTTGGCTGTAGTCTTTGCCACATGATTTCTGTATGCCTAGTCTATTTCGTCTATAGGGGAAATGGCGATTGCTACAGGATCGATTCAGGGCCCTGGCCTAAACCACATATCCTGTCCCTAAAACTATTCTATCGAGAAGCAAAACAAAGTGGCTAAACTGTACAACTCATGAGCCATGGGAATAAATGCACAAATCTCGTTGTGAATGCGAATATTAGGAGTCACAGAACAAAGCCGGGAGCGGAGCTGTCCAGTGCTGAAATCTTGATCAGCTTGCGCTGGCCAAGCCGCATTACCTGCCTGTGCTGAATGATATAGGCCTATGCTATGGTTTCCCATATTGCCAAATATTTTACATGATTTGTGTTTGTGTAGGCTACTGTGTGCATGATTTCTCTATTGTACTATGTAATTGATACGGCGTATACCTCCACTATACTACGTTGATATTCATCAGTGGGGATTAAGAAGAGAGTATACGCAATGAAAAAAAGTGGGTATAAGGCTTATACTGTACCTGCGTATAACCTCCACTACACCACTGAACCTACATATTTAAGTGAACATTTGTTTGACCAAAAAAGCCTTGACAAACGAGCCCGTTATTATTGCCAAGTAGGAAGCGCAAGTGCACAACTACACAACCGCTTACAACAACACCGCTAACGAAACAGTCCGACTGTCCGAGTCGACAGTAAACAAACATAATGAAATACACAACATGTATATCACCTACATATTCACAGAGAGAGAGAGAGAGAGAGAGAGAGAGAGAGAGAGAGAGAGAGAGAGAGAGAGAGAGAGAGAGAGAGAGAGAGAGAGAGAGAGAGAGAGAGAGAGAGAGGGGGAGGCTATACAGCAGCAGACAAGTGCAGTAATTAAATGGGACAAATTATACTGTTATAAACTAAAGATAATGGCTGAAGTGTTCAGTCCGACAGTCCAACCTCGTGAAATAATCAATATATTATCCGATCAGATCCCTCACTCCTACTCCAAGGAGCGACCTACAGTACAGGCACAACAGGTGGATTCAGGACCATGGTCAGCGTATCCGCCGGACGTCAGCTCGGCGCTGGATCTGAATATGCGCAAACAGCTTATTGCGCTATTGCACAAAGAAGCAAGGAAGAATAGAAAGCCCTGAAAGGGTTTTCATTAAGCCCATATGAAAACAGCCACACACAATACAATACAATATACTATATCTTCAACTGTACGGCAGGTATGAAATGAATCGCTGACTTTGAATAAGCAAACACTTTTGTACAGGCAGGCATTCAGGCATGGAAACAGGAAATCATTATACATAACGCCACGGCTGGTATGAATACAATATCTCACTTTGAATTAACACATACGGTATAGGCCTGTCTTACCAAGGCAGACATGAACACATTAGGCTAAATCACAAATAAACCGTTTTTAGGCTTATTTTTCTTGTGTGTTTCACGTTTTACAGCAGAAGGCGTAGACACCTAGGCTTGGTGTTGAAGATGGAGATTATTTCATCATAGGCCAGAGTCGCTGGGTTCCCTTTCAAAGGACAGCAGGGCTAGATTGTTGAGCCGTGCAGTCAGCATGCAAGATCTGAGCGATGTGTTGATACGGCCTGTATTGGAGAAAAGTATCCCAACACTTCATGAAGTCATAGGAAGAGTGATGCTGGCCCTTAGTAGTCAGTCTATTGATGTTAGGGAAAATGTCAGGGTGGCAGCTGTCCAAAACTTCAAGGGATGGGAATTCCTGACCTCCCCCTACTTTCCTACGCAGTTGCTGAATAAACACGTTTTAAATGTCTGGACTCGTGAGTCTAGCGCTTTTGTGCAGCTGCTCTAGAAGATTTAGATTTTTTTTAAATCATATTTTGACATGAATAAAACAAATAAAAGTTCCCTATTCACCCTTCACTCTCCCTATGTCCACGTACTGCTATGTCCCGTTTATCACATATCCAGAACCACTCAATAGTTGTCGTGTAGCGGGAATACAAGAGTCATGTCAGAAAAGGACATCCACGCCCTGCAATATTATTATGATTTAGGCCTTAAAGTAAATAAATATATCAGGCGACATGCTATGCGATCTCCTTACCAACCAACAGCAATTAGTCTTACGTTTATTAGTCATTAGTCTTACGTTTTCATGTTTTATTAGCCAACTATTATTATCATTCTCCTGCATCAAACATCTACATTTCTCCCAAAATAAATAGAATTGCTTAGAATACAGTTTATCAACCGTTAGAAGTTTTGCGTGGAGATACGCACATTTTCCTTTCGAGATCAACATGGTTAAATACCAACATTTGCGGGAAAACTTGTGCACAAAAGGTTTAGTCTTTTTTTGTGCGGATGCACCTTTGATAAATGATGCCCCCGGCGCCGCTGGTGGCTGTAGCTGCTGCTGAGAGCAGTATTAAAAGGTGTGCAGACACGCACAGTATTTTTTCTTATTCTTAATACAGCGCGGCAAGCCCGAATCCCGCCCGGCCCAAAATCAATTATCAGAATTGGAGTCCGGCCCGTGTAAGACAGTCGGGCCCCGTCGGTTTCGTCCTGAGAATGAGAACTCTATGCTGGAGCAACCAGCCCCAGCCAGGTGTAAGGGTTTGGGTGTTATTGATTATCACCCCCCCCCCCCCCCTCCTCTTCCAGATCCCGGTCCCCAGTGTAACAGATGTATATCGTACTCTCCTTGCGTTGTGTTTTCTCCTAATAAATCACATCAGCCAGTGGTCCCAGTTGAGCATCATGTATTCCTGTTGTTAAATGGGAAACAGCACGGTAGTTGTGCAGGGCTTAATGATACCGAAGGCACATTCATAGGGAAACAACCCTTTGTGCGCTCATGATCTCCCAATAGGATGCGGGTGTGAGGAGAGGGGCAGCGGCGGGGAGATCTAACTACTATTAGGAGGTGGCTGTGGACCTTTTGCCAAGGCTACTAAGACTAGTGTGAATGCAAATGAGGTCTGGGGTTCTGATGAAGGTCACAGGGGAGGGAGGGTGCCAAGGCACGCGCCGGCCCTAAGATGCTGGGTTGGAGGAAGGTGCGGGATGTGGGACTGTGTGTGTGGTAGACAGAAGCCCAATGCCGTTTCTCCCCCTTCTTCCTGAAATGTACATTTTACATTTGAACCCCCCCTCATAGATTTTTAGGGAATAGACTGGTGTAAGGAATGGGGGGGAGAATTCCCTTTAGCAAAATGCAAACACCAATCTAATGCTTTTTGATATTTGAAGTGAATTAGGTGAATGGGAGTGAATAAGTGTACTCTTTCATGGGAGAAAGGGGGTAAAAGCAATTGGGGTAGAGAGGAGGAGTTCATGGGAGAGAAGAGGAGAGAGAGAAAGCTGAAAAATAAAGGTCCTTTATATTTTTTTGGGGGGGGGAACATTTAATGTAATGTCCAATCAAGACCAATTGGTGGTGCTATTCTACTTCGCTGAGGCGGTCGAGGTTTCAAATAGGTCAGGGAAAAGTTTTGTGTTTTCAGAATGCAGGGAGGAGCAGACCAGTGGCGATTGGTTAACGATTTTCACTTTTCAATCTGTGATTGGCCCTGCCGATTTAGCGGTGTGTGGGGAGGTTGTCTCGCCCCCCTCCTCCCGTCCTCACTACCCCGATCCATCCCCTATACACTCGGCGAGGTCCTACGCTGGTTGTCACATACTCTTTACTACGGCTTGAAATGTGACTCACACAACACGGGTTGACCGACTGGAATGCACAGCTCTGTGACAACTGGAGGGATTTTTTGTGCGCGCAAATCCTGCGTGGTTCTCAGTGGATATAGGCTGTGTGGACTATACATTCCTGCCATGACTGTGGATTTGTTTGCGGTTTTATGGGTCATCATCACCACCGCCGTTTCTGCGATGGAAGGTAGGCTAAATTATTGGAATTATCATTGCTCTGTTTTTATGGTAGGACCATGGAACGAAATTGAATAATGCTACGCGCAGGAGCTCCCACTGGCTCTCTCGCGCTCTCTTTCCCATGGAACGCCACAATGTACCCGTGAGAGCGCGCGCTCTGTGCTGTCAGAAGGAATACAAGGGATGCGATGCACGTGGACCCTCTCAATCCCTGTCCCGTTATTTTATTATTCATCAGAATTGGACGGAAGAGCAGGGTTCTGTGGTGGTCTGGTTCTTCTGGGCTGCAGACATTGCAGTTGGACCATGTCCCGTTCTCCCTTTGAATACATGTATCCTGGCCATAATGTTTTCATTACACTGTTAACATGGGGAATATAGTCTATGGGGAGCCTACTTTTATTTGTTTTATTGTGGTATGTTATTGTGCTATGAGACAATTCGTCATCTTTCTAGGCTAGGCTACACTCTTAGAAAAAAGGTTCTGGATAGAACTAAAAAGGGTTCTATTGCTTTTCATATATGGCATCCCTAAAGGTTCTATATAGAAACATTTTGTAGGGTTCTTTGATCAGAATCCCAGGGATTCTTCTTCACTGACCCAAAGTTGTTTCCATTTAGAACCCTTGGGTTCCATATAGCGTTCTATAGACATCTTAACGTTCTATATATAGCGGTCTATATGGAACCAATTTCGGTTATATATAGAACCTTAACGGGCGCCATATTTGAAGCAAGCATAGAACCCTTCTTCTCTAAGATTGTACATCAGTTTTAAAACACTATCTGTGACTAAACCCGGAGAGATGCTTCTCCACCGGCAAGTGTTGGCGCCTGAGTGTAGATCTCTTCTCTAAAAACTCTGTATAATATTCGGGTCGCGTCCTGTCATAGGCGAATAACTCGTTTTTAGCGCCAACTCCGAGCAACAGTAGGATAAATATCAGGCGATTTTGAATTGGCGGAGGGATTTGATAGATGGCTGCTCAAACTGTTTAGCGACCGTAATGACTCCGCCAGATCAAACGATGCTGACTGAGTGACGGGTGGTGATGAGGCAGTTCCAGATCAGGACAATTAATACAATTGATCTCTCTCTGTCTGTCTGGTCCTCTTTGGCACACAAATGCGCACAGACAGACAGACATACCACACACACACTGTGTAGGCTAAATCAGCAGACAAGTTTGCCATCATCATCAGTAGCTAAAAGCCTATCTTAGGCTTTAACTTGCTTTCCATTTCCTGTGTAGAAGCCGGGACTAGAGCACTAGACATCCAGTATGTGATGCATGCATATTATGCTACGGCCTTTTTGATATGGAACAACTCCCTTTGTTTTCTTTGCTGACACACTTGCCAAAGCAAATGGCCTGGTGTGGTTCTCTGCTTAACATAAACAAGGGGAATGAATTAAAGACTAGAAAGTGAAGTGGGTGTTACGTGATAGTAGTATCTCTGTTTCATCTTTTTCTTTTCAGAATGATTACAACTCTCAGGCTGCCAGGGTAGCTCAGTGTAATTCAGTGGTGGCTGACAGCTTGCCTGTTTATATTTATCGTATTCTATCGCACGCACGCATGCACGCACACGCACACGCACACACACACACACACACACACACACACACACACACACACACACACACACACACACACACACACACACACACACACACACACACACACACACACACACACACACACACACACACGTGACCCATTGAACATCTTATCCGCTTCCCAAATCCTTGACAGTCGCTCTAAAGGTCTCTCTAGAAAGACAAAGCTGGCTATTGGGTTGAACAGATGGGTAGGGCTCACAATAGGTTACCCGGGCAACACCAGGGCTGAGAGTGATTTCCTTGTTTTGGCTGGTTAATTGAAAGGAGATTGTCTCGCGGGCAGGTTAAGATGTTAACTGATCTGATCTCCAATCTGTTGCCCTCACTCTCTCTCTCTCTCTGTGTGTGTGTGTGTATGTGTGTGTGTGTGTGTGTGTGACAGCATACGGCCCTGGCCACATTATCCCTGCCCAGATCCGTGTCACCCTTCATCTGATTATCTGTCCCTAATCACCACATCAATCCCGTAATCACAAACAATGTGACAGAGATCACTGTTTGTGTGTGTGTGTGTCTGGGGGGCACCACTGACCATATGGACAGATTGGTGATAATGAATAGAGAGTAGCCCCCCCCAACCAGTCTGCCAGGGGGAAGGACTACTGCTGTGTTTGGGGGTCTCCCTAAACATGTTACTATAGCTATGATCGGTTCAGGTTGGATATCATGATGCTATATTGTGGAGCTACAGCTGGACATAAATGACTTTGCTACTTCTATAGATTTCAACCATCCGACTGACTGAACCTCTTACTGTGGTTGTCTCTACCCCCTGTCATGCTGTGTCATCTATACGGCTGACATCTATTATCTCTCCTCAACGGAGCGAGGGATGGAGCCAAAGTGGAGGATGAAGAGTGGATGGCTAAGCAGAGCATTAGAGCTGAGCAGCAGGCGAGTGTATGGAAGGTGGACGAGGTCATCTGAACCGTGTTGCCCCCGGCAACCCTCTGTTTGTGTAAAGGAGGTGGTTTGGCGAACCTCGACTGAGATCTGAAGACTCGCGCTAACTCCCTAGGCTGAGATGTGGGGGATGGCAGCAGACACACAGTGACTGTCTGTCTGACTGATGGCAGCCATGGCTTCACTGAAATCTCATGATGTCACAGAGACCAGGGCAGAATACCCTGATCCTATCAACTGTTATGATTATGGGACGTGAGGACTGGCTGGCTGTAGGTACTTGTGAGGGATAGTTTGAGGGCTTTGTGGATGCAACCACCCACTGACACAGGCATGTACGCACGCACACACACACACACACACACACACACACACGGCAGAGGAGAGGAAACAGTAGATGAAACAGTCGATAAATCCTGCCTGACCACTAGAAATAGACAGCGATTTTGGATGTTTGAACTTTTCCTGAGAACGTTGATATACTCTATGCCTTCTATGGGCACTCAAAACAACAAAACATTTAAAGGAATACCCAGCACCAGGCATGAACTCACGAAGCTCGGAGCTGGAGCGCGCTGCTTGGAACACTGCTCCTCCACACTTCACAATGCTCTAGTAAGACATGAGAATACTTGATGATCGTTTTTAATTATTTTGTTTTACGCCTTTCCCAAACCATAGCCCTAACCTTAACCACTTGGAATGTAACACTGCATTCAAAATGCCATAAACACATGTCAGAATGAAGCATTTGCATCAAATGGCAAACACTGCTTTCATAATAGTACATTTTTGGATATACCATGTAAACACTGTTGTTCTAAATCTAAAGCTCTTTGGTCTTTCATAGGCTTATATCTACATTTCAATACAATGTTCTACTGTGAAAGTAATCTGCTGAGAGGGGTAACAAGTACACTGTAAAAACCAATGCAATGTAGAAACAGAAAATATTTATTAGGCCAAACATTACTGTTGTATACAGTAGCATACAACAAAACCATAAACATATGTAAACCAAAAGTATATTCTTTAGAATACAGTAAAGAACACAATTGTGTGTGTGTGGGGTCCCGGGGGGGCAGTCCAGGAATTGGTAGGGGAAGGGGGGGGGGGGGGCAGTCACCAGTGCTAAGCTACGCTTCATCTCTTCTCCTGGCTGGGTCTGGCCACAATACTTCGTCCACATCACAAGATACGTTTTCTCTTGCCAAACATGGAGGGAAGTATCTCCTAGCATGGCGTATCCAACCTTGGACAGAGGCAACCGCTATGTCCCCACATGCGTCCTCCATTGCCTGGAGAAGCGGCATGCGGACATAGGGTTGGCGATCATCCACTTTCCAGCGCCAGGCTGAGAAGAATTCCTCTATGGGATTTAGAAAAGGTGAATATGGGGGTAGGTACAAAACTACAAATTGTGGATGGGTGGCAAACCAGTTTTGGACCAGAGCAGCCCGGTGAAAACTAACATTGTCCCATAAAACCACAAATCTAGCAGGCTCCTGATCTGGATCAGGGACAAGCATTGTGTAAATTGCATCCAGAAAAGTGAGCATATGGCCGGTGTTGTACGGACCCAGTGTGGCATTGTGATGGAGGACCCCATTTTGAGTGATGGCAGCACACATAGTTATATTACCCCATCGCTGTCCATGGACATTGGTAATTGCCCTCTGTCCTATTACATTTCTTCCACGGCGCCTGGTTTTGGTGAGGTTGAAGCCAACCTCATCCACATAAATAAATTCATGGCGAATTACATGGGCATCCAGCTCCAATACTCTCTGTAACAGACAAAAGGATATACAGATGAGTAAATATGGTATGTCTGAAGTATTGGAAGTAGTGTTGCATACATACCTCTACAAAGTCATGTCGCATATTCTTGACTCTGTCAGAGTTTCTCTCAAATGGCACCTTGTAAAGTTGTTTCATCGTCACTCGGTGCCGTTGGAGGATGCGTTGTATGGTCGACAGGCTTACAGCATTGATGTTGTTAAATATGGTGTCATTATTCAAGATATGCTCTCTTATCTCTCGAATCCTAATTGCATTGTTGGCCAAAACCATATTTATAATTGCAGTCTCTTGTACATCTGTAAACAAGCGTCCTCGTCCTCCATGATGTCTTTGCCTTTCCACTCTGTACAGAATTCAAACACAGTATGTGTTCAGCATAGGACCTGTAAACAATGTACAAAAACATGTAGTACAGCATGATAACCAACCTCATTCATTCAATGTAGTGCAGTAAATGGATGGCTTAGAGTTACAAATGTTTATGCAATACTATGCAGTCATACGTTTTTTACAGTAAATTACTGTAACGCTAAAATAGTCATTAGATAGTTGCATACCTGTTCTCATTTCTGAAGGTTCGAATCCCTGTGGCTCAGTTGGTAGAGCATGGTGTTTGCAACGCCAGCATGGTGTGTGCAACGCCAGGGTTGTGGGTTTGATTCCCACAGGGGGCCAGTACAAAAAGAAAAAAAAATGTATGAAATGTATGCATTCACTACTGTAAGTCACTCTGGATAAGAGCGTCTGCTAAATGACTAAAATGTAAATGTAATGGACGCCACTGTAAATCGACTCAAGTTGGGCTGGACTCTCAGTCCAGCTTCTCTCATGGTCAAACTGTGGTTGATCACATGATCAACAAGTGTTGCTCTAATCTCATTAGAGATGGCTCTCCTTCCTTCTCTTCTTTGCCCTCTTCTTCTTCTTCATCTTGCTCCTCCTCCTTCTCTTACAACTCTTCATCTTTGAATTTGTCCTCGTTGTTGGCCCCTGCCTCTCCCTCCTACTCCTCTTCCTCTCTGTCCATTGTTGGCATCCATTGTTCAAAACCGGTAATCTGACCTTTGACCTATTTATAGGCCTATACTACAGTAAAGCAGTGATTGGTTAGTGATCAGTTAAGCAATTAGTGTTTGCACATGTGAGGAGTGTGTGTGTGACCTGGTGAATTTGTAAGTCGCTCTGGATAAGAGCGTCTGCTAAATGATGTAAATGTAAATGTAAATGTGAATAAGTGTAGCATTTTGATTGGTTGTGTTTGGAAAAGGAAAGCAAGTCACTTCCTGTTAAATGTTTGTGTTTTAGGTAGAGAATTCTGTGTAGTGTTTTGAAAAAAGTGTTTTATGCAATTGACAACTGAGTCAAAGGCTGAGAAATAGCTTATGGTTTTGGATATTTGGTGTGTAGTTTTGCACTTTGAGTGAGAGGTTTCAAAAATCATGTGACATGAAAAGATTTAGTGTGTAAGCAGTTGGAAAAAACTGTAATACCTAAACTTAACCCTTTGAGTGGTTTCTGTTTTAATCCTCTAAACTTGTGGAATTAACCCTGTAACCACACAAAATGAATGCGTCAAAAATAGAAATTCAGCCGTAATGCGTCGAATTTCAAAGGGAAACTATGAGAACTTGTTGGATAAGTCACCATGCGCTTTAGCTGGGCGGAAGGAGAGAGGAGAGAGGAGGGAGGAGAGAGGAGAGAGGAGAGAGGAGAGAGGAGAGAGGAGAGAGGAGGGAGGAGATGCATTTGCATGCCATTAGAGAAAAAAATACATGTGCAGTGTCCCATTTCTCCCTCTCTCCCTCCCTCTCTGTCTCTCTGTCGCTCTCTTTCTCTACCCCCTCTCTCCCCTTCCCCCCTTTCTCTCTGTGTTTATTTGTTCATTCATTTGTTTATTTGGATCTCCATTAGCTTTTGCAGAAGCAACAGCAACTCGTCTGTGCATCTGTGTATCATTATTTACAACAGCAGTGGTCATTTTCCACCACATACAGAGCCAGCACTTATTTATGTTTGCTCTTAAACCAATTAAGCCTGCTTAGCTGACTGGGAGAGAGAAGTGAGTGAAAGAGGAGGGGAAGAGAAAGAAGAGGTGGAGAGAAAGGGATGAGGGAGTGAGGGAGATAGACAGAAAGAGGGGGAGTGAGAAGGAGAAAGATCAAGAGAGACAGAAAGAGGGGGAGCGGTGGGAGAGAGAGAGGGAGAGATGGATGTGGTGACAGGGAAGCGCCAAACCCAAACCCATTGGAACCAACCAGATCCTCCATTAACTACGGTAGCTGGGGACTGGCTGCTTCGGTACAAGACACATTCATCAATTCCAGCAGCGAACCAGAGAGAGCAGGGAGAAGGAGAGGGAGAGAAACTGGGTGAGAGAGAGTGAGGGAAAGAGAGAGAGGGCAGGAGCAAAGGTAGAGAGATGAAAAAAGGAAAGAGTGTGCCTGTCAAAGAACTACCATGATCATGAAGTCGTCCGTTTCGAAACAGGCCAGTGAGGACAAGCTGAGGCTGATGATAGCAAATCCAACAACCTGTGTGTGTGTGTGTGTGTGTGTGTGTGTGTGTGTGTGTGTATGTGTGTGTGTGCGTGGGGGGGGGGGCGTGTGCCTGAGTGAGCGAGAGTTGAAATCTCCACCCCAGAAGACAACAGGCGTGTATGTAGTAATCAGTCCCAGAGGAGCTAAATACCAGTGATGCTGTAATGCCACCTCCCCGGTGGCACAACGGATTAGCGATTAGAACAATTATTACATGTTTATGCATGAGTAGCTAATAATGATTCGCTTCAAGCGCCATAATAACTGCCAGTCAAACCAACACATATTCTGCGTCATATCAGTCCCCAGTATAATGCTGACCCAATTCCCTGTGCAGAGTATCTGTATGGTATCTGGCTAAGAGGAGAGCAGCAATAGAATAGGTTCAGCAAACAGACAGGCTTTTGTGCAAATATAATTGACTGTTTTTTTGTGTGCAACGTTGTCGAGAGGGGAGAAGAAGAGCGAGAGAGAGACTGTGACCCCATCTGTGATGGAAAGAGAGAAGTCACTAATGGATGTGTAGATCAGTCCCCACCTCTCGTTTCCTCTCTCCAAATGGACGACTGTAAACCAGAAAGAGAAAAAAACAGCCTATTTTGTATGGAATGGAGAGGGGAAACACAGTGTCACATGTAATGTGCTGTGTGTGTGTGTGCGCGTGAGTGTGTGTGAGAGAGTGTGTGGGTGTGTGTGAGTGTGTGTGGGCTTGTATCCACCTTCGCTACAGGGCTAGTGCTGATTTGCTGACCTATAATGATGTGTGAAGTAGAATGCTATTTTCTGTGTGAAAATATGTGTGAAAATAGCCCCCTAGCCTATGCCCTAGCCTTGCCAGTATAGGCCTTGTGGTTATGGTCTGCCTCTAGCCCAGCCACTGTTGACTGAGATCATGATGAATGAGATCATGATGACTGAGAACAAAATGATGACTGAGACCATGATGACTGAGAACATGATGACTGAGCATCACAATGGAGACCATGATGACTAAGACCACCACTGAGAACATGATGACTGAGACCATGATGACTGATACCATGACTGAGACCATGATGACTGAGATCATGATGACTGAGACCTTGATGACTGAGACCATAATGAATGAGACCATGATGACTGAGCATCACGATGGAGACCATGATGACTGAGACCACGACTGAGAACATGATGACTGAGACCATGATGACTGATACCATGATGACTGAAACCATGATGACTGAGACCATGATGACTGATACCATGATGACTGAGACCATGATGACTGAGACCATTATGACTGAGATAATGATGACTGAGACCATGATGACTGAGACCATGATGACTGAGACCATGATGTCTGAGAACCTGATGACTGAGACCATGATGACTGAGACCATGATGACTGAGACCATGATGACTGAGACCACGACTGAGAACATGATGACTGAGACCATGATGACTGAGACCTTGATGACTGAGACCATGATGACTGATACCATGATGACTGAGGGCCATGATGACTGAGACCATGATGACTGTGATAATGATGACTGAGACCATGATGACTGAGACCTTGATGACTGACACCATGATGACTGACACCCATGATGACTGACACCATGATGACTGAGACCATGACTGAGAACATGATGACTGAGACCATGATGACTTGGACCATGATGACTGAGACCTTGATGACTGAGACCATGATGACTGAGACCTTGATGACCGAGATCATGATGACTGAGACCTTGATGATTGAGACCATGATGAATGAGACCATGATGAATGAGACCATGATGACTGAGACCATGATGACTGAGATAATGATGACTGAGACCATGATGACTGAGACCTTGATGACTGACACCATGATGACTGACACCATGATGACTGAGACCATGATGACTGAGACCATGACTGAGACCATGATGACTGAGACCATGATGACTGAGACCTTGATGACTGAGACCATGATGACTGAGACCTTGATGACCGAGATCATGATGACTGAGACCTTGATGATTGAGACCATGATGAATGAGACCATGATGAATGAGACCATGATGACTGAGACCATGATGACTGAGATAATGATGACTGAGACCATGATGACTGAGACCTTGATGACTGACACCATGATGACTGACACCATGATGACTGAGACCATGATGACTGAGACCATGACTGAGAACATGATGACTGAGACCATGATGACTGAGACCATGATGACTGAGACCTTGATGACTGAGACCATGATGACTGAGACCTTGATGACCGAGATCATGATGACTGAGACCTTGATGATTGAGACCATGATGAATGAGACCATGATGAATGAGACCTTGATGAATGAGACCTTGATGACTGAGACCATGATGACTGAGACCTTGATGACTGAGACCATGATGACTGAGACCATGATGACTGAGACCATGATGACTGAGACCATGACTGAGATCATGACGACTGACACCATAACTGAAAACATGACTGAGATCATGATGACTGAGACCATGATGACTGATACCATGATGACTGAGACCATGATGAATGAGACCATGATGACTGAGACCATGATGACTGAGACCATGATGACTGAGACCATGACGACTGACACCATAACTGAAAACATGACTGAGATCATGATGACTGAGACCATGATGACTGATACCATGATGACTGAGACCATGATGAACGAGACCATGATGACTGAGACCATGATGACTGAGACCATGATGACTGACACCATGATGACTGACACCATGACTGAGAACATGACTGAGATTATATGACTGAGACCATGACTGAGACCATGATGACTGAGACCATGATGACTGATACCATTACTGAGACCATGATGACTGAGACCATGATGACTGATACCATTACTGAGACCATGATGACTGAGACCATGGTGACTGAGACCATGATGACTGACACCATGATGACTGACACCATGACTGAGAACATGACTGAGATTATATGACTGAGACCATGACTGAGACCATGATGACTGAGACCATGATGACTGATACCATGATGACTGACACCATGATGACTGACACCATGACTGAGAACATGACTGAGATTATATGACTGAGACCATGACTGAGACCATGATGACTGAGACCATGATGACTGAGACCATGATGACTGAGACCATGATGACTGATACCATTACTGAGACCATGATGACTGAGACCATGATGACTGATACCATTACTGAGACCATGATGACTGATACCATTACTGAGACCATGATGACTGAGACCATGACTGAGACCATGATGACTGAGACCATGATGACTGAGATCATGATGACTGATACCATTACTGAGACCATGATGACTGAGACCATTACTGAGACCATGATGACTGAGACCATGATGACTGAGACCATTACTGAGACCATGATGACTGAGACCATTACTGAGACCATGATGACTGAGATCATGATGACTGACACCATAACTGAAAACATGACTGAGATCATGATGACTGAGACCATGATGACTGATACCATGATGACTGAGACCATGATGAATGAGACCATGATGACTGAGACCATGATGAATGAGATCATGATGACTGACACCATAACTGAAAACATGACTGAGATCATGATGACTGAGACCATGATGACTGATACCATGATGACTGAGACCATGATGAATGAGACCATGATGACTGAGACCATGATGACTGAGACCTTGATGACTGAGACCTTGATGACTGACACCTTGATGACTGAGAACATGATGACTGACACCATGATGACTGACACCATGACTGAGAACATGACTGAGACTCTATGACTGAGACCATGACTGAGACCATGATGACTGAGACCATGATGACTGATACCATTACTGAGACCATGATGACTGAGACCATTACTGAGACCATGATGACTGAGATCATGATGACCGATACCATTACTGAGACCATTACTGAGACCATGATGACTGAGACCATGATGACTGATACCATTACTGAGACCATGATGACTGAGACCATTACTGAGACCATGATGACTGAGATCCTGATGACTGAGATCATGATGACAGAGATTATGATGACTGAGGCCATGATGACTGAGATCAGGATGACTGAGACCATAACTGAAAACATGACTGAGATAATGATGACTGAGATAATGATGACCGAGATCATGATGACTGAGACCATGATGACTGAGACCATGATGACTGAGACCATGATGACTGAGACCTTGATGACTGAGACCTTGATGACCGAGATCATGATGACTGAGACAATAACTGAAAACATGACTGAGATAATGATGACTGAGATCATGATGACTGAGACAATAACTGAAAACATGACTCAGATAATGATGACTGAGATCATGATGACTGAGACAATAACTGAAAACATGAATGAGATAATGATGACTGAGATCATGATGACTGAGATCATGATGACTGAGACCATGACTGAAAACATGACTGAGATCATGATGACTGAGACCATGACTGAAAACATGACTGAGATCATGATGACTGAGATCATGATGACTGAGATCATGATGACTGAGATCATGATGACTGAGATCATGACAGACCCCAGAGGGGCATTAGGGTTGTTATGGCTCAGTGGAGCAAGTCTCCCATGGCTCTGACACCTCACAGGACACGCACACACACACATGCATGCACTCGCATACACACGCACATACACACACACAGACACACATTTTCCCTCTCAGAGCTCACCTTACCCCAGAGACATCCAAGCCTCAAAACAGCCAGATGGTGGATGGGAGGTGGTGGTGGGGGGAAGGAGTGGAATGTGATTTTTGTGTGTGTGTGTGTGTGTGTGTGTGGGTGGTGCGTTTGTGTCCACTTGCATGTGTGTAATCGTGTGTTTGTGTGGGAATAGAGACCCTGGTTTTTACTACATTACATGTTAATGGTCTTATCATGACTGTCACGGGCTCCTGCATCCTGATTTGCTGTAAAGATGCTATCTCTGTGGAATGTTGTTTTCCTGGTCTCTTTTTAGGCTCACCAGCCAGTCCTGGTGGCTGACTACATGAGATAGACCAGCCTTATATAACTAACCAACCGTCATAACCAAAGGTTATGTGAACTATAGCTTGACCGCTCCATAGCAAGCTGCTCTATCTGCACTGATTGGTGAAGTCATTTAAGGGTTCTGTTCAGAAAAAGTTATTGTAAAATATTTTTGGCCCCAAACCCTGGTCATAACACTGCACAGACTGCCTTATCTAACCAATCACACGTCTTAAAAATCAAAAATACTTCCTTCTCTAACCAATCATACACCCAAACACTGGATAGATCTAACCTATCACATGTCTCAATACTGGACCAGCAGCTTTCGTGACCTGTATGCAAAATTTATTTTCTTAGGATAGCCAGAGGCAAAGTCATTAATATTCATGAGTTATGTTGGTTGCTTGGTTAGCTAGCCTCCTAAATGCAGTGGTTAGTGGATAAACAAAATAAATGAGTTTAACATATTTGTCTGAAGACGAACTTGTCACCATTTATTGTTGCCCATGGTGTTATCATGTCTAATACGTTGGCTCACGAGTCTAGCTAGCTAGCAGCGTCATTTGGCGTCCGCAATTAGCTAAATGTTAGCTAGATAGTTGGCTACTGCCTGGCCAGTGTGAGCCAGCATGCTAGCTAGTTACATTTCAGTCAGTAGCTATCCTTCTAAATGTGGTTGGCAATGGATAAACTAGCTTTGATAGTTGAACGTATTTAGGTAAAAACAAACTAGTAGCCAGTTGTTGTTGCCCATTGTGGAATCATATCCAACCAGCTGGAGCCTCTTCGCTATAGCCGAGTAGAGAAGAGAGAAAGAGAGAGGGAGAAAAACAGAAAGCATTCATTATTGAGTCCTGTTTCTCCTTATTCCAACAGCGGCCCTACTCCTGGGGCCTCTACGCTTACAGAACAACCAGATACAGCCAGCTTCCCAACACAGCCTACCTAGTTCACAACGCTAGCTCAACAATGACCATGTTGTTGTCTTGGGCTGGCTTCCACTACGGCAATTTCTCTTCTCTTTCTACTATAGTTAGGGTTGTTTTCCCTTTTTTTCTGAGGAGAAAATTAGAATTTTAATTAAAAGTTGAAGCAGCAGCCAAACCAGCAGCAGAAGCAGACTTTTTCTCCACTCTCAACCTCCCGCCTTTGAATAATTTGTTGTGTACCTCCTCCCCTCCATCCCTTCATCTCCACTGTTCTCTCTTTCGGTTAAAAATATGCAGTTGTGAAGTTTTAAAAGTTATGTACCCCCTACTCTCCACCCCTCCCTCCTTTCCTCGTTCGCTCTTGCTCTCCCTCTCCCTCTCCCTCTCCCTCTTAACTTTCTCCGCCTTACTCCACCCAGAAGTGAAATATGAATGTGTTTGGGTATTGACACAGGCAGCGGAAACTGGAATGCCAGGGGAAGAACAGGAAAAAACCCTGAGTGTGATTGGAGTAATGGAAGGAGAGGAACAAAGGACTGCATGTATTATTCTCTTAATGAAATGGTTGTTGAAGGCAGGGGTCATAAGGATTTAATTTGACGGCTAAAGCCCCAAGGCTTAGTCCTGGGGGTCCTGGAAGGGCCCGGGGGGGTGGGGGGGGTAGTGAGAGTGTTGAGGGGAAGGAGAGAGGGCGGCCTGGGGGAGTTTGGGGGGGGGGGGGTTATGGGGAATGGAGCAGAGTTGCTTGTTGTGATAAAACTTTTTTAAGAGTTAGAGTGACGATACTGTCTCCTTACATCAACTTGTCTGAGTTAGAAAAATATGTTTCACACTCCACTGATAAGTCGACTAACACAGTTGATCAGTGCATTTGCCATTTGGTGCACACTTCTCACTAGTGCACTACATTGTGTCCACTCCCTAACTTAGTAAGTAGAGGACAACATTGGTGTGTGTCCCATCACTTCTCCTAACTGTGTTTGTGTGCATTCAAGACCACTTTAGTACAGATTAGTATTGCAGTCTCCAGTTAAAGTTGCCTTCCACTATTCAATTTCCCTCAGCAAATCAAAATCAAATCAAATCAAATTGTATATGTTCAATTCGCCGAATACAACAAGTGTATACCTTACCGTGAAATGCTTACTTACAAGCCCTTAACCAACAATACAGTTCAAGAAATAGATTGAAGAAAATATTTACTAAAGTCAAAAAAATATAATCAATCAAAAGGTAACAAGAAATGTACATAACAATAACGAGGCTATATACAGGGGGTACCGGTACCAAGTCAATGTGCTGGGTACAGGTTAGTCGAGGTAATTTGTAAAGTGACTATGCATAAATAATAAACAGTAGCAGCAGTTTACAAACAAGGGGGGGTGGGGTCAATGTAAATTGTCCGGGTGGCCAATTGATTAGTTGTTCAGCAGTCTTACGGCTTGGGGGGTAGAAGCTGTAAAGGAGCCTTTTGGTCCTAGACTTGGTGCTCCGGTACCGCTTGCCATGCGATAGCAGAGACAACAGTCTATGACTTGGGTGACTGGAGTCTTTTACAATTTTTTGGGCCTTCCTCTGACACCACCTAGTATATACAGTTGAAGTCGGAAGTTTACATACACCTTAGCTAAGTACATTTAAACTCAGTTTTTCACAATTCCTGACATTTAATCCAAGTAAACATTCCATGTCTTAGGTCAGTTAGGATCACCATTTTATTTTAAGAATGTGAAATGTCAGAATAATAGTAGAGAGAATGATTTATTTCAGCTTTTATTTCTTTCATCACATTCCCAGTGGGTAGCCTTCCACAAGCTTCCCACAATAAGTTGGGTGAATTTTAGCCCATTCCTCCTGACAGAGCTGGTGTAACTGAGTCAGGTTTGTAGGCCTCCTTGCTCGCACATGCTTTTTCAGTTCTGCCCACAACTTTTCTATGGGATTGAGGTCAGGGCTTTGTGATGGCCACTCCAATACCTTGACTTTGTTATCCTTAAGCCATGCTGCCACAACTTTGGAAGTATGCTTGGAGTCATTGTCCATTTGGAAGACCCATTTGCGACCAAGCTTTAACTTCCTGACTGATGTCTTGAGATGTTGCTTCAATATACCCACATAATTTTCCTGCCTCATGATGCAATCTATTTTGTGAAGTGCACCAGTCCCTCCTGCAGCAAAGCACCCCCACAACATGATGCTGCCACCCCTGTGCTTCACGGTTGGGATGGTGTTCTTCGGCTTACAAGCCTCCCCCTTTTCCTTCAAACATAACGATGGTCCTTATGGCCAAACAGTTCTATTTTTGTTTCATCAGACCAGAGGACATTTCTCCAAAAAGTACGATCTTTGTCCCCATGTGCAGTTGCAAACCGTAGTCTGGCTTTTTTATGGCTGTTCTGGAGCAGTGGCTTCTTCCTTGCTGAGCGGCCTTTCAGGTTATGTCGATATAGGACTCGTTTTACTGTGGATATAGATACTTTTGTACCTGTTTCCTCCAGCATCTTCACAAGGTCCTTTGCTGTTGTTCTGGGATTGATTTGAACTTTTTGCACCAAAGTACATTCTTCTCTAGGAGACAGAATGCGTCTTCTTCCTGAACGGTATGACGGCTGCGTGGTCCCATGGTGTTTATACTTGCATACTATTGTTTGTACAGATGAACGTGGTACGTTCAGGCATTTGGAAATTGCTCCCAAGGATGAACCAGACTTGTGGAGGTCTACAATCTTTTTGCTGAGGTCTTGGCTGATTTCTTTTGATTTTCCCATGATGTCAAGCAAAGAGGCACTGAGTTTGAAGGTAGGCCTTGAAATACATCCACAGGTACACCTCCAATTGACTCAAATGATGTAAATTAGCCTATCAGAAGCTTCTAAAGCCATGTCATCATTTTCTGGAATTCTCCAAGCTGTTTAAAGGGAAAGTCAACTTAGTGTATGTAAACTTCTGACCCACTGGAATTGTGATACAGTGAATTATAAGTGAAATAATCTGTCTGTAAACAATTGTTGGAAAGATTACTTGTGTCATGCACAAAGTAGATGTCCTAACCGACTTGCCAAAACTATAGTTTGTTAACAAGAAATTTGTGGAATGGTTGAAAAACGAGTTTTAAAGACTCCAACCTAAGTGTATGTAAACTTCCTGCTTCAACTGTATGTCCTGTATGTCAGGAAGCTTGGCCCCAGTGATGTACTGAGCCATACGCACTCACATTGAGAGAGAGGATGTTGTCCTGGCACCACACTGCCAGTTCTCTGACCTCCTCCCTATAGGCTGTTTCATCGTTGTCGGTGATCAGGCCTACCACTGTTGTGTCATCAGCAAACTTAATGTTGGTGTTGTAGACCTAGAAGGTGCTGTTTTACCAGGACTCTGTGAAATTCAAGTCTGACCATTACTGCCACTCCGATTATACCCTAGTCCTGGGAGCACACGGCTTGATGAAATAACGTGTCTGTCTTCCACCAGTGGCTGTTTCTCATTGGTTACTGCAGTCTTTGTTTGTGTCCAAAAGGGCACACACACCCCTCCCCACCCCCCTCACACACACGCACTTTAACGAGGCCAGTGCGGTCGGTTGGTCTGACGATATTTATGCCTGTCATCCCCATGCTTTCTGTCTAGGAAGTATTTTTCCCTCCTGTCTGAAGCTATTAAAATCTCAGTCCCTTTGACCAAGGCTTCACACATTGTTAGACACCTCCGCATCTCCCTACACTGCCATGAGTGTCAAGGTGGAGTGTGTAGCTATGTGCGTGTGTGTGTGCATTTGAGACGCACACTCGGTCCTTCCTTTGATGTGTGTGGGGTAATGAGTGTAGGCAGAGAGCTGATGGTCTAGTGCTGTGGCCTGTCCTATTATTAATGACTTACTGCCTACTGACTGGTCTGGGATCAGCACGTAGAGACATATTTCATCAGCATTGGACACATTTCCCTGCCCTTCTCTTCCCTTCTCCTCCCCACTGTAAATGTAATCTTTTATTAAAGATATGAGGATAGGCTAGGGAGGGGGAGGGAAATGAAAGCGTGTGTGTGGAGTGGGGGAGGGTTGTGCCCAATGCTGCGTAACCTTGCGCAACACTCAAACACCTTCCTCAGGCGGACGGCGGTGTCCTGTGCAATCCAGCAGCGTCAGGTCTGGGTGAGAAGAGAGACTTTTAAAGGTAATTAATTATCGACTCTAACCAGAAAGTCTAATGAGAAATGAGTGAACACTGCCCTCATGAGACTGAGAAGCCTGATTTGCCTAGCTCCAACAAGAAGAAGGCCTGTGCGGTGGAGGGTAAAGGAACTTCTTCTAAAGGTTAAAGGTGACTTCCGACATTCCTTATACCATAGCTTTGAGATTAGGGTTTGAGACAATCAAGAACTGGATATAGTTAAGTTAATATGAGTGGGAGCTGCTTGTAAACAGCACAGTATGACAAGAAGCCCATCAGGATTGTGAGTATAGAGGTCAGGGTCACAACTTTGGTTTTCGAAGTGGGTGGGACATAATTATATATATTTGTTTTAAATCCAGTTGGATAAACACTCCAAACAGCCTACCCGACTGCTCGGAGGTGTCCGCATGGTGCTAAAGCACACCTTTGCCTAGTTTTGTATCATATTCCAATGATAAAACGGGGGGGACAAAAATGCAATTTCAGAATGTGGGGTGGGGGGGGGGGGGGACATGTCCCTCGTCCCCAGTGAAAGTTGCACCCCTGATAGAGGTCATATATCATCGGTCATTATCACTGTATAATTATGTGTTTTCTTCTGTTGTACAGTCACTGTCAAATGTTTATCGTAGCAGTGGGACAAGAAGAATGGAGGGATGGAGGGTTGGAGATGCGGAAGGTAGAGAGCGAGTGAGAGGATGAGAAAGAGAAAAAAGGGAAGGAAAGACAAAGGAAGGGATAGAGAGGGAGAAAGAGACAGAGAGAGAAACGGAGGGCTTTGTGTCTGCCGGCCCCCTGGTTCTCTGATAACGATGTCTGCTCAAACAGCTGTCAGCCCTCTATCAGACATGCCAGTGTGTGTGTGTGTGTGTATGTGTTTGTGTGATCAGCCTCATCTGAATATGAAAGTGAATCATCAGAGCCTCTTGACTGTGTGTTTGTGTGTGTGTGTGTGTGTGTGTGTGTGTGTGTGTGTGTGTGTGTGTGTGTGTGTGTGTGTGTGAGAGAGTGTGCTATGATCAGCTCTCCACTGTTCTGCCGGGCACAAAGAGATGGGAAGAAGATGGAGTGAGTGTGTGAAAGGAGAAGAAGAGAGGGGATCGGGGTGTTGGCAAGATGTACCTCAGGAGGAGGGCGTCCTCTGGAAATATCGGAATGTTGTAGAATTGGGCGCTATCCAGATTTGAATACTGCCGTACCGTTTCTGTACCATACTGGGGTATACGGTATTACCAGAAGTGCACACAAAGGGCGCTATTTTAATGTATTTCTCACGTTCGTCGTAAAGATGAGTCCAAGGCGCAGCGGGAATGTGAATGCTTATCTTCTTTATTAACGAAGAAAACCAAAACAAACACTTAAACAAAACAACGATGAAAGAACAGTCCTGTAAGGCAAACACTAAACACGGAACAAATACCCACAAAAACCCATGAAAAAACACCCCTACTAAATAGGACCTTCAATTAGAGGCAACGAGAAACAGCTGCCTCCAACTGAAGGTCAAACCAATAAACTAAGCATAGAAATAGATAAACTAGACACAGATATAGAAATAGACTAACATAGAACATTGTTTAATGTGTTTCTGGGTTTGTTGGGCAAACACCCCTGCCACGTCCTGACCAAAACACAATAACAAATAACATCTTTACTGGTCAGGACGTGACAGTATTATTATTTGTATTAATTCTTTTGACGCACAAAACAATTTAGGCAACAGGGATCTTGATCCAGGAGTGGATTGAATGTCTCGTATCTTGGTACCAGTCATTTTAGCTAACGTTCCACTCCTTGCCCCTCCGTGTCATTGCCAAAGAAACTGGCTATTCGGCAATCTTAACGTTCAATATGCAGCTGGATTTACGGCGGAGTTGCTCATTGGTAGTTGGAAATAGCATTAATATTTTCAGTTACAATATTTGGAGCCTCGAAAATAGAATTAGAATTATAACAAAGTCAAAAACAAACATTTAGCTGTTAGCTAGGCAAGTTGTTGTATTTTGAGGCTTGAAATCAAAGTAAATAGGTATTGTGGTTGGAATTGCACTATGTATTTAGTTTTAGAATTTAGTTTTGAGTTAGCAATTTTTGACAGACTGGTTTCGTCTGCTTAGCAACCGGATACCAACTTGTTCTGTGGAGAAAATAAGGTGATAGAGTACAAATATTTGGATAATCGTTGTGATTGGAGGATAGCTGTGAGCGTTATCGAATCAGGATCAACTTCGCTGTTTTCCTCAAGCTCATTAATTATAGAATGTTCATATTTGAAGATGGCAGAAAAGCCAGTCTCTTTGGCAATGCCAAGGAGTGTCAAGGAGTGGAATGTTAGATAAAGATGTCTCTGCTGTAATCAAGAAGCTTGATCTTGACAGCTAGCAAGTTAGCAAACCAAATGCAATGCTGGAGCCCTGAACTGGATATAATTTATTTTAGATTTTGTGTAGTTACTTTACTTATACTGTAGTTATATGAAGTGGCGTAGCACACACCCCCACAGCCCCTGAGAAATCATACCGTAGGTATGTCAAAATACCCAGGTATACAGTATAAACAATATAAGCAGTGCGTCGACACCGGCCTCGGGGACGGCCCGGAGGACGAGGCGCAGGGCGATCCGGATGGAGACGATGGAACTCGCTCAGCATGGAAGGATCTAATACGTCCTCCATCGGAACCCAGCATCTCTCCTCCGGACCATACCCCTCCCAGTCCACGAGGTACTGAAGACCCCTCGCCCGACGTCTCGAATCCAGGATGGATCGAACAGAGTATGCCGGGGCCCCCTCAATGTGGGGGCAGAGGGGGCAGAGGAACCTCCCGCACCTCAGCCTCCTGGAGCGGGCCAGCCACCACCGGCCTGAGGAGAGACACATGGAACGAGGGGTTAATGCGGTAATTGGGGGGAAGCTTTAACCTTTAACATACCTTGTTCAATCTCCTCAGGACTTTATTAAACGGCTCCACAAACCGCGGACTCAGCTTCCGGCAGGGCAGGCGGAGGGGCAGGTTTTGGGTCGAGAGCCAGACCCTGTCCCCTGGTGTTCCCCGCCTCACTGCGCTGACGGTCTGCGCCAGCTTTTTGACGTTGTACGGCGCGCTGAAGGCGGACGTGAGCTGCGTACCAGGTCTCCTCCGCGTGCCGGAACCAGTGGTCCACTGCAGGAGCCTCGGTCTGACTCTGATGCCAAGGGGCCAGAACCGGCTGATACCCCAACACACACTGAAATGGAGAGAGGTTAGTGGAGGAGTGGCGGAGCGAGTTCTGACACGTACAATCCCTCCATCAGTGCTGAGACTGTCCGCAATAGGCGAGAGAGGCTGGTCTGAGGGCTTGTAGGCCTGTTGTAAGGCAGGTCCTCACCAGACATCACTGGCAACAACGTCGCCTACGGGCACAAACTCACCGTCGCTGGACCAGACAGGACTGGCAAAAAGTGCTTTTCTCTGACGTGCCGCGGTTTTGTCTCACAAGGGGTGATGGTCGGATTCGCATTTATTGTCGAAGAAATGAGCGTTACATCGAGGCCTGTACTCTGGAGCGGGATCGATTTGGAGGTGGAGAGTCCGTCATGGTCTGGGGCAGTGTGTCACAGCATCATAGGACTAAGCAGGCAATGTCATTGCAGGAAATCTCAACGCTGTGCATTACAGGGAAGACATCCTCCTCCCTCATGTGGTAGCCTTCCTGCAGGCTCATCCTGAAATGACCCTCCAGCATGACAATGCCACCAGCCATACTGCTCGTTCTATACGTGATTTTCTACAAGACAGGAATGTCAGTGTTCTGCCATAGCCAGCAAAGAGCCTGGATCTCAATCCCATTGAGCACGTCTGGGACCTGTTGGATCGGAGGGTGAAGGCTAAGGCCATTTCCCCAAGAAATGTCCGGGAACTTGCAGGTGCCGTGGTGGAAGAGTGGGGTAACAGCTCAAGTCAAGAACTGGAAAATCTGGTGCAGTCCTTGAGGAGGAGATGCACTGCAGTACTTAATGCAGCTGGTAGCCACACCAGATACTGACTGTTACTTTTGATTTTGACCCCCCTTTAATCAGGGACACATTATTCTATATATGTTAGTCACATGTCTGTGAACTTGTTCAGTTTATGTGTTAGTTGTTGAATCTTGTTATGTTCATACAAATATTTACACATGTTAAGTTTGCTGAAAACAAACGCAGTTGACAGTGAGAGGAGGTTTCTTTTTTTTGCTAAGTTTATCACCCTAGTCTACAGTGAGGGAAAAAAGTATTTGATCCCCTGCTGATTTTGTACGTTTGCCCACTGTCAAAGAAATGATAAGTCTATAATTTTTAATGGTAGGTTTATTTGAACAGTGAGAGGCAGAATAACAACAAAACGCATGTCAAAAATGTTATAAATTGATTTGCATTTTAATGAGGAAAATAAGTATTTGACCCCCTCTCAATCAGAAAGATTTCTGGCTCCCAGGTGTCTTTTATACAGGTAACGAGCTTAGATTAGGAGCACACTCTTAAAGGGAGTGCTCCTAATCTCAGTTTGTTACCTGTATAGAAGACACCTGTCCACAGAAGCAATCAATCAATCAGATTCCAAACTCTCCACCATGGCCAAGACCAAAGAGCTCTCCAAGGATGTCAGGGACAAGATTGTAGACCTACACAAGGCTGGAATGGGCTACAAGACCATCACCAAGCAGCTTGGTGAGAAGGTGACAACAGTTGGTGTGATTATTCGCAAATGGAAGAAACACAAAAGAACTGTCAATCTCCCTCGGATCTCACCTCGTGGAGTTGCAATGATCATGAGAACGGTGAGGAATCAGCCCAGAACTACACGGGAGGATCTTGTCAATGATCTCAAGGCAGCTGGGACCATAGTCACCAAGAAAACAATTGGTAACACACTACGCCAAGAAGGACTGAAATCCTGCAGCGCCTACAAGGTAACCCTGCTCAAGAAAGCCACATATACATGCCTGTCTGAAGTTTGCCAATGAACATCTGAATGATTCAGAGGACAACTGGGTGAAAGTGTTGTGGTCAGATGAGACCAAAATGGAGCACTTTGGCATCAACTCAACTCGCCGTGTTTGGAGGAGGAGGAATGCTGCCTATGACCCCAAGAACACCATCCCCACCGTCAAACATAGAGGTGGAAACATTATGCTTTGGGGGTGTTTTTCTGCTAAGGGGACAGGACAACTTCACCGCATCAAAGGGACGATGGACGGGGCCATGTACCGTCAAATCTTGGGTGAGAACCTCCTTCCCTCATCCAGGGCATTGAAAATGGGTCGTGGATGGGTATTCCAGCATGACAATGACCCAAAACACACGGCCAAGGCAACAAAGGAGTGGCTCAAGAAGAAGCACATTAAGGTCCTGGAGTGGCCTAGCCAGTCTCCAGACCTTAATCCTATAGAAAATCTGTGGAGGGAGCTGAATGTTCGAGTTGCCAAACGTCAGCCTCGAAACCTTAATGACTTGGAGAAGATCTGCAAAGAGGAGTGGGACAAAATCCCTCCTGAGATGTGTGCAAACCTGGTGGCCAACTACAAGAAACATCTGACCTCTGTGATTGCCAGCAAGGGTTTTGCCACCAAGTACTAAGTCATGTTTTGTAGAGGGGTCAAATACTTATTTCCCTCATTAAAATGCAAATCAATTGATAACATTTTTGACATGCGTTTTTCTGGATTTTTTTGTTGTTATTCTGTCTCTCGCTGTTAAAATAAACCTACCATTAAAATTATAGACTGATCATTTCTTTGTCAGTGGGCAAACGTACAAAATCAGCAGGGGATCAAATACTTTTTCCCTCACTGTAGAATGGTGCCTTTGTGTTCGGTCAGCATACAAGTCTCTTGTCACAAACACACACCCACACACACCTTCCCCACCGCAAAAGCCCACCCTCCTCTACTATGCCCCCCCCCCCTCTTTCTCTCACTCTCACACACACACACACACACACACACACACACACACACACACACACACACACACACACACACACACACACACACACACACACACACTTTAATGGGGCCAGTGAGAGTAATGCGGTCTGATGATGGTATTTCTCCCTCCTGTCTGAAGCTATTAAACATCAGTCCCTTTGATCAAGGCTTCACACATTGTTAGAAATGTCCTCCTCATCTCCCTACACTGCCATGCATGTCTAGGTGGAGTATGTGGGAGTGTGTGTCATTGCAGACAGTTTTATTGTGCAGTATCTATATCAGGTGAGCCAAGACAGTGGGTGTGCAGACATTTGCTTTTACTGCGACTGAGGTGTCTGCTATTCCTGTGAAGATGATATCCCTCTAATGTAGTGGAGAGAAGTGGATGGA